>NW_027286797.1:8681805-8684305 GCF_022747635.1 Hetaerina americana | reverse complement strand
ACACACACACACACACACACACACACACACACACACACACACACACACACACACACACACACACACACACACACACACACACACACACACACACACACACACACACACACACACACACACACACACACACACACACACACACACACACACACACACACACACACACACACACACACACACACACACACACACACACACACACACACACACACACACACACACACACACACACACACACACACACACACACACACACACACACACACACACACACACACACACACACACACACACACACACACACACACACACACACACACACACACCACACACACACACACACACACACACACACACACACACACACACACACACACACACACACACACACACACACACACACACACACACACACACACACACACACACACACACACACACACACACACACACACACACACACACGCACACACACACATGAAGAAATTCGTCACCGGGATGCAACAGTGCAGACATCCCAAACCTCCCGCCCAAAAAGCGCACGACGGAGATCGGCGGGCCATGACCCGCCTTCACCAATGTCATCGCCACCTCCTACGAGAAAAGGATAATAGTAGGACTACGAGCAAGGCCCAAGCAAGTGACTGGGCCACGGTCGTCAGAAAGGGAAGAGGAAGAAAGAAAAAGGTCGACGAAAAGCCACAGCTGGCGATGCAGGAAAAAAACCAAAGGAGGCAGACGAGACGCCCAAAATCAGGTTGAGACCCTCCCGCCCGGATGCTATCAAGATTAAGGCGATGGAGGGAAGCTCATACGCAGAGATACTGCGCCACGTGAAAGCGACACCATGTTTGGTAACACTGGGGGATAGAGTTACCCACATAAGACGCACAAGAAAGGGAGAGCTACTCCTAGAACTCGGACGACCTGGCCCAGAGTCCCTGGAGCTGCATTCAACAGTGTCGTCAATACTGAAAGGAACAGCGGAAGTGCAGCTGCTTACTCATTCGGAGTTCCTAAATATCAAGGACCTGGATGAGTCGACGACCGTAGAAGAGGTTGTTGAGGCCATTACTGCGGAAGTGGGCATAGGGGCAATATTGCCTGATAGTGTTAAGCTCCGGGCAGCATACAGTGGCAGGCAGGCTGCCAACGTCCGGCTACCAACGGAGATAGCGACGAAGCTTCTCCAGAAAGGGAAAATTAGAATCGGCTGGGTTAGCTGCAGAGTCCGACTGCGGCGGGTGCCCAAAAGGTGCTACCGGTGCCATGAGGTGGGCCACATATCATACGAATGCACGAGTATGGTAGACCGGACGAACCAGTGCTTCCGTTGTGGCCAAGAAGGCCATAAGGCAGCTAATTGTTCGAAAAACCGGACTGAACTACAGGAGGAAATGCGAACAGAAAATGGCTAAGGTCGTACAATTAAACCTGAACCACTGCGCTGTGGCCCAAAATCTGCTATTTCAAACCTTGGTCGAAGAAAAGGCAGAGCTTGCCATCATCAGCGAAGTGTATAAGGACCCGAACATGGCAAACTGGGTATCGGACTCCAAGGGTACAGCAGCCGTTTGGGTGAGTGGAAGACTCCACATATCTAGTCGAGCTGCAACTCACGTTAGCGGCTTCACGTGGGTGGAAGTGTCGGGCATGCGTATCTATAGCTGCTATTCCCCACCTAGTGATGATTTCGAGGAGTTCGCGAGATTACTTGAAAACATTGGTGCCAGTGCTCGGTCATCCAGACTACCAGTGGTTATAGCGGGAGACTTCAACGCATGGGCGACAGAGTGGGGTAGTAAAAAGACTAATGCCAGAGGTCGAGCGTTACTTGAAGCGGTTGCAACGCTTGAGCTAGAGCTCGCGAACACAGGGGCAGCAGCTACGTATATGAAGGCTGGCAGGTCGTCCATAGTCGATCTCACCTTCATCGACCCCAGGTTGATGGGGGCAGGTTTCAGTTGGACAGTCAGCGACCATTTTACAGGAAGTGACCACCAGGCCCTCCTGTTCACACAAAAAAAAGGCGGTGAAATAGTTAGAAGGGAGACGAAAGCACGGAGAAAGTGGGATACTAACTCTTTCGACCACGAAGTTTTCCTTTCCATACTCGGAGAACACGAAAGCAGTGGCACTGCAGGGGAAAGAGCGCGGCACCTGAATCAAGTACTTACGCTGGCTTGTGATGCTTCAATGGCCATAAAAGCTGATGCATGCAGCCATCCCCCGGTGCACTGGTGGAACGACGACATTGCTGAAATACGACGACAATGCCTGCAGTCCAGAAGGCTTCAGCAGCGAGCGAAAGATAGACCGTGGTTTCAGGAGTATCACGAAAAATACAAAGAAAACTGCAGAAAACTGAAAAGAGCCATCAAGGATGCAAAGAAAAAGTGTTGGCACGAGCTCTGTGAGGAAGTCGACCGCGACCCGTGGGGCAGACCATACAAAATAGTCATGAATAAGATCAAGCCCAGAAGTGGAACAAGTCCATCTT
>NW_027286797.1:8673129-8675629 GCF_022747635.1 Hetaerina americana | reverse complement strand
TCAATACTGAAAGGAACAGCGGAAGTGCAGCTGCTTACTCATTCGGAGTTCCTAAATATCAAGGACCTGGATGAGTCGACGACCGTAGAAGAGGTTGTTGAGGCCATTACTGCGGAAGTGGGCATAGGGGCAATATTGCCTGATAGTGTTAAGCTCCGGGCAGCATACAGTGGCAGGCAGGCTGCCAACGTCCGGCTACCAACGGAGATAGCGACGAAGCTTCTCCAGAAAGGGAAAATTAGAATCGGCTGGGTTAGCTGCAGAGTCCGACTGCGGCGGGTGCCCAAAAGGTGCTACCGGTGCCATGAGGTGGGCCACATATCATACGAATGCACGAGTATGGTAGACCGGACGAACCAGTGCTTCCGTTGTGGCCAAGAAGGCCATAAGGCAGCTAATTGTTCGAAAAACCGGACTGAACTACAGGAGGAAATGCGAACAGAAAATGGCTAAGGTCGTACAATTAAACCTGAACCACTGCGCTGTGGCCCAAAATCTGCTATTTCAAACCTTGGTCGAAGAAAAGGCAGAGCTTGCCATCATCAGCGAAGTGTATAAGGACCCGAACATGGCAAACTGGGTATCGGACTCCAAGGGTACAGCAGCCGTTTGGGTGAGTGGAAGACTCCACATATCTAGTCGAGCTGCAACTCACGTTAGCGGCTTCACGTGGGTGGAAGTGTCGGGCATGCGTATCTATAGCTGCTATTCCCCACCTAGTGATGATTTCGAGGAGTTCGCGAGATTACTTGAAAACATTGGTGCCAGTGCTCGGTCATCCAGACTACCAGTGGTTATAGCGGGAGACTTCAACGCATGGGCGACAGAGTGGGGTAGTAAAAAGACTAATGCCAGAGGTCGAGCGTTACTTGAAGCGGTTGCAACGCTTGAGCTAGAGCTCGCGAACACAGGGGCAGCAGCTACGTATATGAAGGCTGGCAGGTCGTCCATAGTCGATCTCACCTTCATCGACCCCAGGTTGATGGGGGCAGGTTTCAGTTGGACAGTCAGCGACCATTTTACAGGAAGTGACCACCAGGCCCTCCTGTTCACACAAAAAAAAGGCGGTGAAATAGTTAGAAGGGAGACGAAAGCACGGAGAAAGTGGGATACTAACTCTTTCGACCACGAAGTTTTCCTTTCCATACTCGGAGAACACGAAAGCAGTGGCACTGCAGGGGAAAGAGCGCGGCACCTGAATCAAGTACTTACGCTGGCTTGTGATGCTTCAATGGCCATAAAAGCTGATGCATGCAGCCATCCCCCGGTGCACTGGTGGAACGACGACATTGCTGAAATACGACGACAATGCCTGCAGTCCAGAAGGCTTCAGCAGCGAGCGAAAGATAGACCGTGGTTTCAGGAGTATCACGAAAAATACAAAGAAAACTGCAGAAAACTGAAAAGAGCCATCAAGGATGCAAAGAAAAAGTGTTGGCACGAGCTCTGTGAGGAAGTCGACCGCGACCCGTGGGGCAGACCATACAAAATAGTCATGAATAAGATCAAGCCCAGAAGTGGAACAAGTCCATCTTGTCCAGACTTTCTGAACCGGGTCGTTAGACATTTATTTCCCGAGCAGCAGCAAAGGGCAGCTGAGACAGGCTTAAGAAACTTTCAACATACAGAAGAAGTACCTGAGGTAAGCGAAGCTGAACTTAGAGCGGCGGCCTCTAAGATAGCAGTAGGCAAGTCTCCAGGCCTAGATGGAGTCCCGGGGCTGGCCATAAAGGTAGCTGCTCTGCAAGACCCAGGCTTACTTAAAGAGACGCTCAATGAATGCCTAAGAGAAGGACACTTCCCGGAAGCGTGGAAAAGGCAGAGGCTGGTACTGCTTCCGAAGCAGGACAAACCCCTCGGAGAGCCATCCTCTTATCGACCGCTCTGTATGATCGATATCGTAGGAAAACTATTCGAGCGAATAATCTTTAATAGGCTTGAGGCGGCTGTGGAACAAGCTGGGGGCTTGTCTGATAACCAGTATGGATTCTGAAGAGGTCGATCGACCATTGATGCCATAGGTCGCGTAATGAACTTAGCAACGGAAGCTGTAGATGGTAGTCGAGGCACAAGGAAAATGTGTGCTATTATCGCACTGGACATCCGGAATGCCTTCAACACGGCAAGATGGGAGGATGTAATGGAGGCATTAGAACGCCTGGAAGTGCCGCTTTACTTGCGTAAGACCATTTCGAGCTATCTTAGTGACCGTACTCTAGTCTATGACACAGATAAGGGAGAACATTCGTACAACATCACGGGAGGAGTGCCACAGGGTTCAGTCCTAGGACCACAGCTCTGGAATATCTTATATGATGGCTTACTCAGGCTTCATCTTCGAAAGGGAGTATCGATCGTGGCCTTTGCTGATGATGCCGCACTGGTCGTTACTGCCAAAATCGTGGAGGAAATTGAATATCTGCCGGATTCTTCCATTGAGCAGGCCACCGACTGGCTTAAGAGTCATGGTTTGAGCCTCGCTGCGGAAAAGACAGAAGCG
>NW_027286797.1:8453129-8668129 GCF_022747635.1 Hetaerina americana | reverse complement strand
TACTTGCCTTGCTTGTAATCTTCCGGTTCTAACGACTATAAGCAAGGCTCCGGTACAAAGACAGTATCCATCTAATTACGAGGCATTAAAATGATATACTTTCGTCCTTAAAAAAAGTATCTCGACGTTAAATCCAATAGTTACCAGGTCTGTTCAAAAACTTCCCGAACCATCTTTTCACTAAACAATCCCGAACCATCTTTTAACTAAACAATACTTCACTAAAAAAGTATTGGTCAGGGTACCATTTAAATTAGTCTCCTACCCAACGTTAAGCTTGTCGAAACGGTGTTTCCACTTTTTCAAACAGTCCTGGAGCGCATCTCCCGGAATGCTCATAAGCTCCTCCATCGAATTTTCCTCCAACTCCAGAATGTCTTCATCCTTTGAGTGTAGTTTTTAGTTTGAGGACAGAAAAAAGCCACATGGGGTCTGGTCTTGTGAGTATGGTGAGTGGGAAAACTCAGCGGTCTAGATTTTGCCTAAAAAATTACGAGTTCTGAGAGAGGAATGAACCGGTGCGTAGTCGTGGTTTAAAAACCACTCGCCGCTCCTCCAAATGTCTGGCCGCTTTCGCCTGATTCTCTCTCTCAGGCGTTTCATAACCCCCAGGCAGTACTCCGTGCGGACTGTCTGGCCATAGAGTAGGCATCCTTGATGTGCAACCCTCTTCGCATCGAAAAAAACAATCAACATCACCTTGACATGCGATCTTTTTTGCAGGGTGATGTTTCACCAATCCATTGCGAAGATTGCACTTTTGTTTCGATGTCATCTCCATTAACCTTTGACTCGTCACCTTTTATAATCCTGAACGAGACGGTTTCATCCTCTTCAGCTCCATCAAACACTTCCTGACAGACTTGAACTCGATGTGGTTTCTGGTTTGTCGTCATCAGACGAGGCGCGAATTTTGGGGGCGACTCAATGCATTCTTAATTCTTCACTCTGGATTTTCGCAGCACGAACCAATCGAGAGGCCACACTTTTCCGCTGACAATCGAACGTCGATTTGCAGGAGCGAGATCGTTCACTCTCTCGATGTGGGGGTCATCAGTCGTTAGTGATGGTCTTCCCGCTGATGGAACGCCCGTCTTCTTCCACTGACTGCCTTCCTTTTTTGAACCGGTTTAACGCCTAACATGCGGTACGAGTCACGGAATCCTCACCATAAGCCTTCGTAATCAATTCAAAAGTTTCCGTGAAGGATTTGTTTAGCTTCACTCGGGATTTCACAGAACAACGCCGCTCCTTCAAGGAGCTCATTTCCGCGGATCCGATGTTTTTCCGCACTCCAGAAACACCCCTTCACATGTACAAAACAAGATATCAACAAAGTGTCTGAAGGAGGTTATTTGGTAAATTTCAGTGGACACAACGGCTTCAAGCAGATTAAAAATAACCAACAGGAGACGGAACTAATCAAAAGGTTTGGGAACCTTTTGAACAGATCACGTATTTCCAAGAGACCTGTAAGATCTGGATACTTAAAACTGTCTCTGAAGTATCCCGACAAACATTATGCGACAGGTTAAAAAAAAGACGTGTCTCGAGCTGATGAGGTCTCCGTCCCGTAACCAATTTGAGGCCCGAAATAAAAGAGTTCAGGAACAATTTGAGCAGACCTCGAACATGATTACTGTATTAAAAAAGATTTTCTCATTTAAATCTTGAGTTTTCCCTGCTTAATGTAAATTTAAAAACCCATATTAATTTTATTGACAGGATTTCAACAGCCCCTCCATTCCAAAAAATGTGCGACTTCAAGAAAGCATATTTACCCTTCTAAATAGGCAAGCCGTGACAATCAATGCAGAGACTAATGTAAGTCCTTACTCCTGTGAGTGTTTGGGCTTGAGACGCTCTTGCATTTACTATCATGCCGAGATACGAGGTTTAAGGAAAAATTACCTGGAAAGATTTCGGAAAAATACATTTAATTCTCATGTTACTACAATTCCTAATAATTCTTCGAAGTAAATCACTTGAGCGTCGACATACTTTGCCAGTGGATTTTCCCCGACTCGAACGCAGATTCCGGCAGGTTCTTAAGGGTACGCGATCCAGCGTCTTAGACGGCAATTAGGGTCCCATGGAGTGTCCATCGAGGGAAGGGTTCCCTTTTGGGGATAGGAAGCAGTCTGCAGGTGCCAAGTCGGGACTGTGAGGAGGTCGGGGAATCCTCGGGATGTCGTTTTCCGTCAGTTGGTCGTTCTCCGCCACCGGGCACTCGACTCTGCTCTTGGTCGTCCGTCAAAGACCTTCGAAACGAGTTCAGCGCAGATCTTCCGCAGCGCCATATCTTCAGTGATAACCAACACACCTAACCGACGGTGAGCGCGATGCGACGTACAGTCACCCCGGGGAAAGATTTTTCCCGATACGTTTTACGCAAACCTTTTATAACTTAAGTTCTCGCTCCTTTTACGGAGTATCTGACACAAATGACTAAAAATCAAGCTCAAATATGGCAAAAATACGAAACTTTTCAGCGAAGGAATAGTTTTCCACGGGTCTTAAAAGAGATGATGATAATAGACGAACAAAATTCCCTCGTACTTTCGGAACCAGAAAACGACAATGATGATTATGTAATACATCGTAACCCGGCTGTCCAATAAATTTTGCCCAGTGGAATAGTGCTATTATTAGTTATTCATTAATGTTTATTATTGTATTGCACCCTTAAAACAGCAATATAATGGGAGCAATTTATTTAACTGTGATCAGGTTACGAAAAAGTCAAATCGAAACTGATTGCATGAAATGAGTTCGATGCAATAAATTAAAAATAGTAGTCTTTCATTAGACTTAGAAGCTCATTTGTTATTTCGTTTGCATTGCATTGGCAGGATGGTATACATTATAAATAAAATATATTTTAGGCTTATTCTACGCAGCATTAATTCACAGTTGTTTACCTACGGGGAACTACGTAGCTAGCTAGAAGGAGAGGTCTGGTTGGGAGGGGGGAGAGGAGGAGAGAAAATGGGCGCGGAAGCTGGAGGATTAGAGTCCGGGAGGAGTGTGGATAGTGCGAGGTTGGTGGGACTGAGGGTTTGGGTCGGCAGTTCGTCGGCGCGCGCATTCACAGATTGCCGAACCGGCGGAATGGAGCAGAGTCGGAAAGAGGCTCCTGAGTTGCCGAAAAGAGGAAGGAGGGTGTGCGCGAATTAATTCCTGGAAAGAGGATCCTCTGCGACCAAGGTGAGAATCCAAATATTCCCAATTGGCTAGCGATTGAAATTTCCCTGCCACACAAACTCGAGGTGGATTGCACTGAAATATGTAGATAGACGCGTAGAGTGTAATGTTTGCTCTTCTTTCAGATGCCTAGAACCGATTATCGAAAGAAATTGTGTACGGCAGGGAATCCGGCCTTCGATGAGGAAAGCCAATGACCCAAGAGGAAGTTTCCTTTGACAAATAATACTTCAGATACAATATCATACAACAATATGCTTTGAGAATTCCATGGTATGCTATTTGGTACGGCCGATTTCACTCGTGAGCGCCATCAACTTCACTCAAAATTATACTATGTACGAGGGTCATCCGGAAAGTAGTACCCGTTCGTGCCGCATGAAGTGCTGACGACGCGAGTAGCCGCTGGACGAGGTCAGATAGCTTCAGTGGCTTGTCTGCCTTCTCTGAGCCAAGTTGCGTGACGCTAGCATTGCCTGTGTTGTTTCTGTGATTGTTTACAATGTTTAAAAAAATTGAGAACGCCGCCAGTTGTGAAGTGAGGGCAGTGATTAAATTCCTCAATGCAAGAAACGTTCGCCCATGTGATATTCATCGCCAATTAAAGGAGGTGTATGGAGACAATGTAATGGACGAGTCGTCTGTTCGGCGGTGGTGTCGCAACTTCAACATGGGGAGGGGGAACACACACGACGATGAGCGTTCGGGGAGACCGTCTGTCATTACAGACCAACTGGTGAGCTCAGTTGACGAATTCGTGAGGAACGATCGGCGCGTCACAATTGATGACATCTGTGAGCATTTTCCCAATGTTTCTCGAACAATTGTTCATGAAATTGTTAAACACCATCTGCATTATGCAAAAATTTGTGCAAGATGGGTCCCTCGCGTATCTCAATGAGCTGGCGGCGAAGGACTATGCAGCAGGAATACAGAAACTTGTCACACGTTATGACAAATGCCTTAATTTGCTTGGAGATTATGTTGAGAAGTAGTTTAAAGTATCCTCTTTCAAATAAATTTTTTTATGTTTGTTAATATTTACTTTTGTGTCTTTATTTCACGAACGGGTACTACTTTCCGGATGACCCTCGTAATTTAAGAAGAAAGCTCATTGCGTCATGGCAAGTATGTAAACTCCGCCAAGTAACGCCCGAGACTTTTAATATAATCTCGGCAACAATTCTGAAGTAGAGCGCCTGGTATGGGGCCACCCTCTGCCACACGCCCTAGCGGTGACTTACACAGTTGTGCAGATTTTTGCATGCTGTGCTCAGGGGTTGGTTGGCACCTCCGCCCGTCGCTCGTCCCCATCTCTCGCAATCCCATTCCCACCGCCCCTTCCCTTCCCTTTCGCCCATTCCATCGCTGAGCGCCGTTCTGGTGCACCCCACGGAGCGGCCGGCCCTCGCCGGCGGCCAGGGCCCTGCACCCGCGACGGCGGGGCCCTCGGGAGATTGACATTGGAGTCGCGAGGGGAAGGGGGAGAGGGCAGGAGTGCCCGGGGGCGTGTCCCGACCGGCGTGGCCCGCACGCGACCCTTCACCTCACAGTGTGTTGCATGTGGGGCCGCCGTTGCACAACCGGAGCGCCTCTTACTCGCTTACCACGCACACACGCACCTACTTCACCCCGCCGCTTCCGTAATTCACTTTCATGAGCTTTGCCGGCTTACGCACGTTTGTTTCCATAGCTCCCTGCTACGTGAGCGACCGTTAATTGACTGGGAGAGGGGGGAGGTTTGTAGGCGCTCGTGGCACCAGGTTGAAATCCAAATAACTCCATGAATATTCAAGTGAAAGGGGTTTCAACAATCTGCGATCCTTTTCCGGGTGGCGGATTGCTCCGGGAAAGCTCATGCGGGGCAGTGAAGGTAACTGCCCTCATTTATGTGACCGTATTAAGTTGAGTAATTTGCAAATTTTACCTTACAGCACCACAAAGTATTTTTATATCAGATCATAATCAATTTTTTTCCATCATATTTTTAGGGTACATTTGTTCCTGAACAAAATTACTAACATTTTTCAAATTGAAATACATTTTTAAAATGTTCCATCGCAAGAACTGGATAATTATTTAAACTAACAATAATCTTTTGGCAAGGAAACTTTCATATTTAATCCTACTAAGTTCAAAGACAATAATAGTATACTTAGTTCCGGATACTATCCACGTCGATTGAGGTTTCAATCAGAGAAAAAAATTATTATTTTCAATGACAAACCTTCAGTGGAAAACACGCTTGCCCTAAATACATTTTCCCAATATTTAAGCGTGTAGTATTGCTTTATTACGTAGGCATACGGAATATTACCGCAAAAAACATGACACATTTTTCATTGATAAATTATTCTTAACTTTATACTGTTCCAGTGCAAATTAATTGAAATAATTCTCGACCGCAAAAATTAAATGGTATCGCTACATAATAAGAATGTCGGTCCCGGTGGCGGCGGTATAACGTCCTCGCCTGCCAACCAAGAGGCCACGGGTTCGATTCCAGCCTAAGTGGGCTTTTCTCCATCTATAGCTTGGGTCTGGGTGATTGTTTACATTGTTATATAATTGTTAAAAAGTCGGTTGTAAAGACTGCTTTCGGATTTATGTGAAATAAATAATACCACCGCAAGCAGAGAGCTCCTCGTGGCATCAGATCGCGCGCGCTGTTTTGGTACCTACTTCCGCCGCGGGAGAATGAGCACTCGTTTACAAGATAGCAGCATACGACCTCAAACTCTCCTCAGGTTTTAATGAATGGTCTCGCGTGCGTGGTAGAATTGCCGTGTCCCAATGAATGTGAGTTTGCCGCCTCTCTCAACAAGCACACAAACTTATCCTTTCGACCGGTAAAGGACGCAAATGACACTTTGGAAAGGAGCCATACTCAATAAAGAAAACTTAGTGGGAGATGAGAATGAAGAAGAGCTCGGGACGGTGAAGTGAGCCAACTTACTCGTTGCTTTCGACCAATATACATTTTTAAGCGAATGATACTGCGAAAGATCGTTGGGACGTCACGAAAGAGAAATTACATGAAATAACGGGGGAATGAAAATTAATTCGGATTGAAATTGTATTCCATATCTAAGGTTGTATGGTTATTGAGTCTTTTACTACGCCCAGATTCTCATGATTTACTCACTTGAGGCAATTACACCCGGTTACCCGAACACAGCACTGCCGACCATAATTGCCGCCCGGGGGCAGACCGGCCACTCCCCGCTACCATCTCAGCTTCGCTGCGCTATTAATAAACATTTCTTCACCCTCATCTCGGTCGTTTTCAATTTAGTCTGATGAAGACGAAAATCACGTAGTGTAACACACACCACTATATTTTCCCCAGAGCTAAAATCCCACTCGACAATGAAAACTAAAGAATATTCGACTGGAGAAAAATCACAATGATGAATAATATATATTACTACATACCAATATCTCCTTTCGAGAGCTTTTCTGAAGGAGGCGGTTTCTTTATGGTGTTTGTGTTCCCTCAGACCGCGTTTATTTGCGCAAACCCCTAGACACCAAAAACCTCTGACGCCCAGAGTACAAATGACACCTATCACAATTGCAGATCGGCTAATACACCGCAGTTGCGAAACAGCCGTGGGCCTCGAGGCCTCCAAGTGCCCAACATTATTATCCCGCCCGCCCGTGACGAAACCTTCAGTGTTGGCTTTCTGCGCGGGTCTCCCCATGCCCTCCGACAAGACGCCCATGAGACGCCAGTGAAATATATTCAAGCAGCTTCATTTCCAGGAAACAAAGA
Organism: Hetaerina americana; assembly: GCF_022747635.1. Lineage (NCBI taxonomy): Eukaryota > Metazoa > Arthropoda > Insecta > Odonata > Calopterygidae > Hetaerina > Hetaerina americana. The sequence goes on along the minus strand of NW_027286797.1, from coordinate 8,661,150 downwards.
TTTTAAACTTTTTCAGCCGTGGCTTTCAGGAAAACAGCGTACGAACCTACCCGGATACCGAATTTTTCACTATTTTCCCAATGTACTTGCATATTCCGGTCCATAATCGTGAATAAATTCTGGGCCATTTTTAAAAATATTCCTCCAGAGAAGGAATGTGTATTCCATCACATTTTTGTATAGTCTTTCGTAAAATTAATAATTTCATCACTGTAACATCTTAATCCAGATAACATCTTAATTTGATATTTCAGGTTTATCTCATTCAACCTGTAAACCCTTATTTGACCCTGATCGACGAGGATGGTTTAAATAATAAACTAGCGAGCGTTCAAGCCGCATTAAATAAATTTTGCTCACCCCTTGGCCTCTCGGAAGTTATCCTTTTTTCTGTCCTATTTTAATTGTATTTACGAACTATTTGGCTCTAGAAACTGCACACACCGCAAAAAATGCATACATCCAAGGCTTACATTTTAAAGTGATACTCCATGAAAATACAATTATATAAACACTTGAAAAATTTACGCATATGAAGACCGATATTTTCCAGTGCTCAGAGCCACTGAACTTTCAATTCCCTTCTTAGGGAATCAGAATGCGCACCTAAGTATAAAAGAGGTACCCGTGGTTATAATGCATGCATCACAATTATGCCACCGTATGAAATAACTTTAAGGAGGTGTCACACGGATCAAGATTCCGTACAATGTTTTCTCCGAGGAAATGTCAGACAACTCGTAACGTGAATTATCTCGTGGCCTGCAAATAGACATGGAGTTGCATAAGATTAAACGCGAGATGGATATCGTATAGGGCCCCTTGCAGGTGCCTACCCTCACAGACACCGCATTTGCTGTTCCAACGGCAGGGGTGTCGCTCTTCCTTGGGGCTTAAAATTGCCGCCCACTTTCCATCCCAGGTCCCGTTATACTTTTTTCGCAAAGCACTTTCGCCCATCATCACTTCTCCGCCACTGCACAGTCACAGTCCTCCCCTGGTATTAGCAATCGCAGGTTCTGCTCGCGTCCGATTGCCGTTGCAGTTACAGCGCGCAATGGAGAACGAACGCTGCCATAAACGCTTCCTCCAATGATTTCGATACAATGCCGCGAGCGAGTCATCATTTGATGCTAGCTGCGTGGGAACTTGACCCCCCGTGACACGGCCTTACCTCCGAGATTACCTAATTCCTTGCGAGGGATACGAATACACGGTCTGCTTCTTGGGCGGCCAGTTGCCCACTCTTAGGTCGATTAGGTGGGGTTGGTGGCAGCCGCATAGCGACGAGGGCGGCCGCTGCCATACTCCATCCGAGTGATGAAACGCGGCCGCAATCGAGAGTGGAAAGCCCGTTCGGCGCGGGGCGGGACTGCTCGCAACACGCGACCTCCCCGAGCGAACTCTCATGCGGGTCACCTGCCTGCCATCGCAACATTTTGACCTGTTTCGGTCCTCGGGGGGTTATATCGGAAAATATCAACGGTCGACTGTTTCCCATCGGTATATCGCGAGAGATATTTTCACGGAAAACATTCCGAATTTTAAATTTCCCCCAGACCGAAAATACCAGTTTCTCATAAGAAGTAAAGAGGCCGAGGACACGTGCTAGTCTAAGATTAGGTTCAGTTAGGGATAATACGATAGTGCACACTTTAATACGCTCGCTACCTGTTTTCATCCAAAGCACACTTGTTCCCTCCCCAGCACCAAGATTCCTCGAGGCGCCACCTCCTAGTCCAGCCTTCAGGAGGGCTTCACCAGCAGATTGGTATCCGCCAAAGAGATGACTTCTTCAGAGTTCATTTGCCGCTGAAATGATGGAGTACCTCGGTGCTGGATTAGCTACAGGGAGCATACACCGAAGGGACACTTTGTTAGGACTTCTGCCGTGACGTCGACACCGCTAAAGTGAGCACACGAAGCGAAGGACCCCTGGCATTCGTTTTTCATGCTAAGGCTAATGCAAATGATATATTGTATAAAGTGACAGAATAACTTGAATCTTCTACACAAGAATAAGATTCCCCATGCCGGAGAAGATGCCGAGAAGAGTTCTCAGAATGGGAGGGAGGGATGGCATCAAGCCACACCCTCAAAGAATCCCCTCAACACGATTTTGAATGCGAGCTCATTTTATGGAAATCCGAGAAAAACGCTCCTTAAAAGGCTTTGATAAGGGACCACCCCAGGCAATCAACACAAAGGTCGCTGTGACAGGAAAGAGTAGACTACTACAGCTTTGTATTAAGTCCTACACAACGCGTGTAACTCTCAATTCAGGATAAAGGTGCTTTGCTTTCCCTGGGCCGCCTTCGTTTTCCCAGACATATCTGGTACTTAAATCACGCCTGCAAATCTCAGGGTTCCGTGATTCACTCGAGAGTAGAACCCGGGCCCTCCGGTCAGTATCCGAACGCTCCATCCAGCGGCCCAACACGCCCTTCCGTTGATATACAGGGAACTGTATATGCATGGGAAAGAACTGTATCCCGGCTGCTTAGACTCCTTTTACATTGGAGTTTTTGGCTTTTCGTGGCCGCACGTAATAGCTAGCCGCCCGTCACATGCGTGTATACTTGTACCTTAAAACATTACATAAAACACTGAACATTTAAGTCTTCGTTTCCTTATTAACTACCAATATGAACCTGAAATGGCATTACAGAACCCGCCCAAACGGTAGTACGGGGTTGGAGTTGACGACGCACTGACAGGTTCTGAATTTCACACAATGAGGATCGCGGGTGGGCCAATTCCTCCTCCTTTGCCGCGGGCGGTTTTCTAGATATATCGGATATTCGAAAAATTGCAAGAGATTTAAGATTTGGTAATCCAAATTCCAAAAGGCCCACTCATGAACGAGGGACACTTCGGTCAGCAGTCATACACTACAACGCCACCAAATAACCTTCGCTAAAGAATAGAGTGAAAAATTAATTTTAAAGTAATTTTATTATTCTTTCGGTTCTAACGCGGACCCAAATTAGAACGACATTTAATGAAAGAGAAAGTCGAAACAGAAAGTCTACGTCTTATTCGTCGTATGCATACGGTATTTCCTCTCGATCTAGAACAGCTGAAACAAATAAGGTTTTCCTGCATTCTGAGTCGAAAGAGAAACACTTCAGTTAAGTCAACGATACCCAGCGATCCGCTATCACCGCTCCTGATACCTTATTTAGACCTACGGCAAATCTATGCCAGAAAGCACACTTTCCCTGAAAAAGAAGAGGGAAAATCCCCTCCGTTTATGCGTTCATGGGGCAGTAAACGGGGCACAACAGACCACTCTGAACGGCACCACAACACGCCCTTAACAATCCTAGGGCACGCCGTTGTCAGCATCGCGATGGAATTCCTTGACAGTCACTATTTCCATTATGGCAACAACAAGTATTTTCGAAAAAAAACACCACGTACGGTTAACAGGCATTTAGCTCTATGCCATTCTAAATTAAAGGAAAAGCAACGGATACGGCTCTACGCGACTTATGGAAGTTTTTTAAAAGTCGGGAGGGAGCCAAGCTGATATGAACTACAACGATGGGGAAAATATTGAGGGAATCGAGACAATTGAAAGGAATTCATGCCAGCAAACAGTGGCACGGCTACGGTAAGACAAGATACTCCTGGCAATCATACTTGTGAGTGACTTTTGATGCAACTTCGAAGTACAGGGTCTGTCCCAACAAAAGTATTCTTTTTTTAATGGTGTTTTTTGAATTCCAAGAAACTGAGGGAGATGCCGTGACAATAACTTTCAACGGAGTTATGCGCGAAATGTGCATTACAATGTAACATTTTCAGAGAGTAAAAATCGTTCGCCTTGACAGGGATCAAGGCGAATGATTTTTACCCAGTACCTTGATCGCCGTCGCACACCGCCTTCCACGTGAAGTAGCGAGATTCTCGCCAAGAAAAATGTGGCAACGCTACCCCAGCCACCCTCATTTCGGTTCCCAAGAATAAAACGGAGTTTGAAAGGCAACCATTTTGGAACACTGGATAACGTCGAAGGGGCCGTGACGAAGGGGCCGTGACGAAGTCCCCGTCGACGCCCTCCAGGAAGCGCACAGCGACTGGCAGAGGCGCCGGCATCGGTGTGTCGATGCACAATGGCGCTTTTTTGAAGAGTTTTATTAATTGGTACTTACATCTGCAATGTTTTTCTTCCGGAATTATTCTACTTATATTTGGTGCAGACCATGAGTAAGAGGACCATTTCAGCAGGGTAATGGAGCCCTGTGTGAATCTCTAGCGCTCAAATCACTTCTAACGCACTGTCGTTTGAAAGAGGCAAACTCGTGGTGCTTCTCCGGCGCAACAATAAAGAGTTAGCGGACCATTACTCCTGGTTCATTTAAATAAAAAGTATCTCGTTTGTTGGCGACGGAAAAAGGTGAAGCCACCGAGAGATGAACAAAAACCGAAAACGACAGGCAGCTAAATGGTCCACAGTATTCATCGTAATTGCTTTTTTTCAGTGCTTCCACTCCGAAGATGAGTGAAAAACGACGCACAATCGAGCAGCTAAAAGCACCTCTTCTACATGGCTTCGAAGGCCGAGAGGCAAGCTACACGAGACACCATCATGCTGACGTTGGGCACATTAAATATTTCTAGAGCACCTCAGATTTGACTTTTTATTTTTCTCCTATCATCATAAACTGGGGGGTCATTACTGTGTAAAATGCGATACAGTGGTACGTAACATAATAAAACGTTGTTAAGCCGACGTAAGGGCATATTCTCGAAACATTAAGGCGCAAAACCCTTTATGCAAAAAGGTTAAGAAATGATGGCTAATGAAAAACGACCAATCAAGTCATTATACATTTTTCACAGGTCCTTCCTCAAAGTAATTTCATACCGGGATCGTCCCATTAAAACCATTCCACCGACTCTGCTTTTTGAAGGCAGTAGGAATTAGCATTCCATCGAAAATATTAACAGCAATTCGTCAGAGTGCACTGGCATATAATAATACTGAATGTCTCCACGCATAAATTTACATGTTATTCATTTGCACCCTGATTCTCGCCTCGCTGTGGAGAATGTCGGCACTTACTCCGAAGGTGTGCCTGCGCAGATGGAAATCCCAGCAATGGTTGGACGACTTCCGAATTGAATGCCCAACATGAGTTCAATAATGCCAGAGGTTGCTGAAGAACTTCCGCCTTGAATGCTCAACATGAGTATAATAATGACAGCTAAAGGATAAAATTGACGAATTAAAGTAAAATAGAAATTTATCGAGATAAATTTGCGTTTTCTGTCACAATGCCCCGAATAACAACTAATCATGAATATACTGGTTTTAATGGTACTCAGCATGACCATCAATTCCTTTTCCAATTTCAACAATCGATTTTATTCAAACTCGTTACTTCGGAAATAAACGTTTCGTAGAGAATTTGCCTGTCAATCTATCATTATTTTGCGTGAGAATAATTAAGTGGTTATGAAATATTTATCATCCTCTGGAATTTCAGCTTTTGGCAACATGCCTCTCCACAATTCCGTTGCCACATCAACGAGCACTACATTGCAAGAACTTTTCTCCGCTCATCTTTTCTATGCGCGTCTTGCGCTCGAATCGTCAGCAGATCAGGAAAATACACATATATCCACTCGAGCACCAAGGATACCATTCAAATACGCCGAGGTGATCGGAATGGTGTGCTAGCTAATCTACAGGTTTCCCACCCAGAGGACCCCTGCTCGATCTTGGAGAAAGCAATCAATTTAAGTGGTATCCCAATCCCTAATGGGGATGCTTTGTGGAGGTCACTTTGAGTGAGTCCGCCGTCCGTCGAATGGGACGTTAAACTGCGGACCCCTTGCTGCCTTTCGATAAGAGTAGGCTAATGCCAACACCGGTTTTCCCTTCATCTTTCCTCCTTTCCCATCCATCCCTATTGGCACAAATGACTTCAGCTGTCGGTCGCCTCCCCTAATTAGTACCTAATTAAGACAGAGCCTGAAATTATTGCATATTTCGAGCAGGAAAGCTTCTCGAGGACCCATGACTCTGAAAATCTGGCCCGTGACCTGATACCCTCCAAAGGAGATAACTTTCTAAGGCATAATTATCATTCATACAAAATTAAAGCATATTTGAATATAAAACATGATTGGAGGAAATATTTTAACAGATCACTTGTTTTCTAATTTTATTTGGCTTCATCCCTTCCAGACTGCGTGAAAAATTGACAGAATCTTATCTGTACTGCCAGCACACCATAGTGATAGACGGAAGGACTAACGTTTCCTCCAATATCTTCGTTTCTTTACGTCTTCGCCAGGTGGATTTTAAACAGGGATGCCGAGCATTTAGCAGGACCGATCGTATGGAGATCGGAACCGAAGAAGTCAAAGACCCACTAACCCCCCCCCCCAAAGGATATCTACTACTCCTGCTTAATCAAACAACGTTGGCTTCTTGGGGCGAAGGCGGCGACAGCGGTTTCTCCTAGATCCTTTTTCGTCGCCAAATTTAATTTCGACTTGAGACATTTCTCTGTTTTATTCCGATTCCCAGCTGCTACATGGCACACCCACTTGCCCAAGAAATAAATCCATTCATTACCTCCCTCGACTTTCTAGCCACGTGGGTGCCCCCGGGAACGAAGCGGCAGACGCTGCTGCCAGCGGAGGCCGCAGCAGGGACGAGCTGCACGGCCAAAAATTGCCCCGGATGATGGATGACGATGGATGCCATTCTTAAAACCAGGCATGTGCCACGGCCAGATGTGGAACATAATTAACTCCGGCATATGATAATACACTTTCGTAGTCCTCGATCAGGAGAAAATGCAGGGAGGGCTTGGAAGTCACGGGCGCCTTCGAGTGAGGCTGGGCGACAGCACCACGGTCCCTCCCCCATCTCACCACTCGAGCGGAGTCACCATCCCGGACGGCCCGTACTCCATTCCCCAAGACTACGGAGGCACCTCCCGAGAGACCGCGCTAAATATCAAGCGTTAAGTGACCACTGTACAATACCTGGGGAGTCATGCCAGACCTCACGATCATGTAATGGATGACTCTCTTGGTATAGATAGCGTTTAATCGTTCCTTTGGAAAGCAATCTTTTGACGAAACTATGCCTTTTTCAAAATAAAAAAGGCAAAATAGTTGTAGATGGGGAATTACCAGAAATGATGACACGTTTTAGGCGAACTGATCTTAAGGGCATATTTGGGTCAAGTTGTACGATGCGAGTCATTAGAATACATTTTACTTTTTGGACACACTGTGTTATTAATTTACATTCGACTAGGCAAAGAGGCGACATGAATACGGCTGCCGGTGTACCTCAAATGAAATACCAACATGAACTGCAACTGCCATCCAATTTCGACTGCCAATATCGAAGGACTGGTCGACTCGAGCTCGTCCTTGGGAGTGCGTAGGACGGAGCACTAAAGCGGCGTCCACTACTACATTGCCGGAGTTATCCACCGTTATGTCCTCTGCTCTCATTCAAGCAGATACAAAAATCGGGAACTGGTTCTGATGATCCCATTAATGTAAGGATATGCGTCGAGGGCACTTTCCACAGAACACCTCCTTAGACTAGGGTGAATTTCGAGAGGAAAACATTTAGCACTAGTGCATTTTCTCTTCAAAAATCCCTCTTCATTTGCTTTTTGAGATTCTATAGAACTTTTCCTGAACCCAATCTCTTATTTTGATCAATAGAACTCTTTCCAACAAAAACTAGGTATCTTGGTGAATAAAACATATCGCTTTGGGAGCCCAAACTACCTCCGCAACGGCTTACTACTAATAAAATATGTCACAGCGATATGTAGAGTAATATTTTATCTAATCATCTAAAAAATGTTGTCAAGTTATTTTCCGTTAAATGTAACATTAATACCTAATCCTAGTGCATAATGCCTAGTCAAACGAATACGTTGGGTTTACCCAACACATTCGTTTGACGCACTTCCAAGGACGAACTCGAGTAGGCCAGTCCTTCGATATTAAAAGTCGAAATTGGATGGCCGTTTGACTCAAACCAACAATTCAAAAGCTTTGAAGCTTTTTTCACTCTCATAACAACATAAAATTGCTGATAGTCAAAATGTGTAAATGTATGTACGAGTGAGAATCACATTTGTGTGCGTGTGTGTGTGTGTATATATATGTATATGTATACATATATACATATATATATATACATATATACATATATATATATATATATATATATATATATATATATATGTACATCCTCAGAAGCTTCCTCAGTTTCGGCCGTGACTCACAGTTGAGTATCGTTCGGGGATTAGGAAAAAAAGGCGCGAATGCGTGAGGCATGCTCCTCCGTGGCCTAAGCTTCCTCAGATGTGCCCATTGATATGGTTGAAAACTTGGCTCGGCTGAACAGTGAAAAGGGATCTCCAAGCTTGCATCTCGTCAATAACGCCCGGAGTACAAAATACTGCGCTAAGATCCAAGACTTCATTAGCCGCACAGAAACTTTAAACTCTCCCATCTCTATTCTGAGATGTTACTTCAAAATAAATTAATTCATCACTCGACTGTGTCCACTTAAAAAAATAATTAATGGAACTTTTTATTATTAGGCAAATTTTATTCTTCCGACCGTGGTTTCAAACTATTGCCGTTATTCTCCTGGCACAGGCGATCGAATTAACCAGTCTCCTCGTTTACATTTTTCTAAGGGACTGGAGAGGAGTGTGGGGTAACCTTGAGTAGTGGAAGAAGAGGTGGATGCATAAAATACGGGGAGAGATTCAGAATGGCGTTTAAGTGGGGAGTGGGGATGGGGTGGGAAGGTGGGACCAGGAACAGCGATAAAAGGGACGAGGATATTTGGGGGATATGTTAACAGTTTATGGTAGACGGAGTGGAGAGCATAGGTGGTGGGGGCAGGAATAGGCTCACGATGTCCAGTTCAAATCAGTCAACTCATAAAAACGGAAGGGTAAAATCCAGTTAGCATGCAAAAGCCGATCGGGAACTGGTTTCTTACTACTTCAATCGAAATTACGAAGGCTCCAGGAACAGGCTTCAACGAGAGAGAGAGCATTATTAACTCTCCAAGAAATGAAGATATGTTGAGTTTACAGGGAAGAGTTGCGCCACGAGAAGGTTCTGACATCACAGTACTCCTAAGTTGACCCATACAAAGTAAAATACATACACAGCCATTTATACTTTGAACACACAGTATTGAGGAAATAATTCGGAATGGAGCACAGATTCTATCTATGAAGGTGGCCAGCCACCAATAGCTCACTTGTGTCGTTTTTACTGTGATGTTTCGCTTGAGAACACAAATAAGTCTAAAAATTGTATTGAAGCTTTATGAAATGAGTTCCAGCAAATGGAATCTCACGCAAGTCAAAAATAAGGGTCTGAAGTACTGCCAACGTTACGAGTGATCCCGTTAATATGCCAGGCTAAAATACATGCTTTTAGCTTTATAGGGTATATTTAACAAATGCAATGTAACGAAATGTAGTCTATTGGATAACGAGGGAAATTTTAGCGAGCTTTGTAATATGGAGCTTTAACCACATCCTGGTGCTGTTTTTCGACCATTAGCCTAGTATAAATCGGGAGGCTGGCAAATATTCCGAACTGCCTCTCTTCGAACTTCCTGGCCTCCGCCGACGAAATCGTTAGGCAAGGAGTGCAGGGGGGTTGAATGTCGACATAGCAGGTGAAAATTTCTCAAAGGCCGCTAAGCGTCTTCCAGCCGCCGTTTTGCGGATCAGTTGATGCAGGAGGCTATTAAAAGTATTATGCCGCTCTCTTTGATGACAAAAAGCTTTTAATGCAACTAACGTGGCATTTATTTCACTAACCTTATTGGAAGTCATATTTTCACATCATCAAATGGGATATTTCACCAATGCTTCGTTTTCTCCGTTGGTATGACCCAATTAAAGCCTCCCCAAAGGCGAATCTCGTCCAATCTATCAAAAACGATAGCCCAACCAAGTACCTTTCACACGCCTGACAACGTATGCATTTTATAGGGTACTTATCGATACGGCCAGATCCTAAACAAGGATGCAATATGGAATGGACGTAATGTCTCAATGATTTTTAACGCTTGAGGTTATATTTAAATGCATGAAAGTTCCCTTTCTAAAAGATTTTACCTCGCCTTAAGTGTCGACTTTCAGTGCAACAATTTCAGAGTGTAAAAATCATTCGCCTTGACAGGGATTCGAACCCAGATCCCTCAATATCCGGTCGAGAGCTTTAGCCACTTAAGCTATCGAGGCGTCCTCTTAAACTCTGAAATTTTGGGGCTTCCCCGCAGTTCCTTTGGAATTTGTCAACTTTCAGTATGCAATGAAAGCTAAGGATGCCTCTTCAGGGGCAAGAATCACGTTTTTTTCCTGAACAGGCACTACATAGGAATTACTAATACAATCATTTACGCTTTATACTCGCCTTTCCCTACATATTGTAATCATAACGTAGAAAATCAAATTAAGTACCTTTCATCTTAACACATCTCAATTTTAACTGCTCAATACACTATTAAAGCTTCGAAACTGACGTCATCAGAATAGAGAAATTAAACCATACGATTACATGTTCAGTGCACGTGGATACCATCTGGAACCCGAGTTTTCCCAATTACCTTTTACGGGCCTTAAAATTCCTACCCGCCCAAAGTACGAGGGTCATCCGGAAAGTAGTACCCGTTCGTGCCGCATGAAGTGCTGACGACGCGAGTAGCCGCTGGACGAGGTCAGATAGCTTCAGTGGCTTGTCTGCCTTCTCTGAGCCAAGTTGCGTGACGCTAGCATTGCCTGTGTTGTTTCTGTGATTGTTTACAATGTTTAAAAAAATTGAGAACGCCGCCAGTTGTGAAGTGAGGGCAGTGATTAAATTCCTCAATGCAAGAAACGTTCGCCCATGTGATATTCATCGCCAATTAAAGGAGGTGTATGGAGACAATGTAATGGACGAGTCGTCTGTTCGGCGGTGGTGTCGCAACTTCAACATGGGGAGGGGGAACACACACGACGATGAGCGTTCGGGGAGACCGTCTGTCATTACAGACCAACTGGTGAGCTCAGTTGACGAATTCGTGAGGAACGATCGGCGCGTCACAATTGATGACATCTGTGAGCATTTTCCCAATGTTTCTCGAACAATTGTTCATGAAATTGTTAAACACCATCTGCATTATGCAAAAATTTGTGCAAGATGGGTCCCTCGCGTATCTCAATGAGCTGGCGGCGAAGGACTATGCAGCAGGAATACAGAAACTTGTCACACGTTATGACAAATGCCTTAATTTGCTTGGAGATTATGTTGAGAAGTAGTTTAAAGTATCCTCTTTCAAATAAAATTTTTTATGTTTGTTAATATTTACTTTTGTGTCTTTATTTCACGAACGGGTACTACTTTCCGGATGACCCTCGTATATAGGCGTTCGGTGCACAGGCCAACAGAGAGCAATTAGTGAATCAAAAAGACATGAAACCTCCAAGAAATTTAAATAGTTGGAAGGAACGCACAGGATCATTGCCAGGACGGGCAAACACCGGGCTGGGAACATTTAAGCCGCCGTTTCCATGCCCACCTTGGAAAAGGACGTCTTTTCCATTCTAGGGTTAGTTAGCCAGGGAAGATCGGGAGTTGTCAACTTGGCTACTGAAGTAATTCCACGCTTAATGGATCGAACATCTTTAAAATCTGGAGCAGTACTCACCCAAATCGATGCAAAGGCGTTGAGAGTCAAAAAACACGACCGGGGGATCCCGAGGAGTTAACCTTTTCCGTGCGGGTGAAGGATGCACCGCCACAGCAACTAGAAAGATAAAATAACAAGGCTGGTAAACAAGATGACAGGCTGAAAGGAAGTACTGAATAAGCCCTGGGAAAGATTTGAAAATATCATCCGTCCATAGTATTTATAACACATGTGTTTACCAAAGGAAATATCATTGCAAACATTTACCGTTCAATATTTCGTCACACATATTGCGCCCTCCTACGACCATTATTTCAACATTGCAGCGACGTATGGAGTCGCATAGTCACAAAACAAAATAGCGACAAAATAAAAGATCTCAGCTCCGTTTTCGAAACAGCTATGCTCTATATAAATAGAAATCCCTTACGATAGCAGAAATTACCCCAAGCTCTCCAGTATATAACTCCCCTTATCTAGAGAAGAGAAATTTCTGTTGAAGTATTTTTAAATAAAATAAATCTGGCGAATCGCTTTACACGACCAACCCGGCCCAAAGTTTTTAAAAATGTCGGTCCCAAAAAGCGAGGAGGCTTCAGATTTTCCCAGAGGTGTTTCCCAGAACAGACATGAACAAATAAGCGACTTCGCTAGAAAAGATAATTTATCACGCTTCATTCTCAGCCTTCGATATAATTACATGAACTTCATGGATTCTAATTTTGATCTTTTGTCATTAATTCTACCCGGTATACTTGGACGATATCTTGTGAATGCCTGATAGGACATTTCGATTCCCTTATTTAGTTTTATTCTTTTCGTACATTGTTGCTTGATAACCTAGTGTTAGCATGGAATTATTCTGTGATATTTATGTTATGGGCGTTTTCCTAAGCCCAATGTAACACATCTCAGTGCGGAAATTAAGAGTCGTTTGAATTAATAAATGACATTACCTTGAATATAACCGCGGTAATGAGGCATCGCTAAAATATGGATTGCATTGAGGAACACGGGGCAAAACAAGTGCTGGGGATTGACTCTCAACTTCAGCCTTCCGTGCGAAGGAGAACACTCCAGAGGAGCGTGCGTCTGCTTAGACGATGCCATCCAGACCTGTTGCGCTCTCGCGGAGAGAAGGAGACAAGCTGTTTCGCATTGGCTACGGCCCATCTCAAACGGTTGCAACGGGCTCCTCGGAAAGAGTTTTAATAAGAGAATGATCCGTAGTTGACAAAACAGCAGCGGGATTTGTTCCCATGCTTACGAGAAGAAAGAAACAGCGTTCCAGAGATACTGAGGAAAATCTATTTGTAGTCCCACTCCAGTAATAAAAGAGTATTTGAGGCTAGAGATATGAGCAATGTTACTAGGGTCGCAAAGTTCCTATAGACATACAGCTGTCAATCTCCTGCATATCGATGAATTAATTCTCCTTGTTTTACCCCTGTGATTTAGAGTTAAAATAATCTTTCTTCCCTCGTCAAATGTTTGATCACAGAAAGATTATGCACCCTAAAGTTCCAAATCGCAAAACATAGTCACATTGAATTAGTTGAAAAACAAAAAAGACAGATTACAAGGGTCTGCGCTCAAACATCCGTTTCTCGCACCCCTCGTGGCGACTCACCCAGCATGACACAATTAGGGCACAATATTAAACGGAAAAAGTTAACATCATTCCAACAGTAATATGCATCTCCAAATGGTCTAGAGCTAAAAATACAAAATATCAATTTGAAAAAAAAAATAAATGTTGCAGCAAATACACCCCTGATCCAAGAATCCGTAATTTTGGACGCATGCGGAACAGCGAGAAAATATTTAAGGCGAAATAAAGCAAAATAAAACATTGATTGACACTTGTCAATGCCCCATTCAATTTATCTTTGCGATAAACTTGGAATAAATATAATGACAATTATTTTTACTCATCTTATTTCTCATCTTCCACGTGGTGAGGTTTGGACTGAATGGTCCGTCATTTTTCTCAAAACAGGAATATTCCCTCGTGGAACACATACACATGGTGGATGTAATTTTTTAAAAGATATCAACATAATACAAAAACAAAAAAATACAACACTACAAAATCAGACCAAGTGTGGATTGAAGAGATGTACACATTCACGACGCAAATTTGAACAGGAGACTGATGCACCAATGCTCAAGTTTTAAGAGGCGGGGATAGATCTCACCAGAAACTAAGCCCACGCCAAGGTATGGAATTAATTCACTGCTTCACCATTAGGGTCGCGCGCGGGAGGCAGTTTCTCTGTCGTTCGCCTTTCCTGAGTCCGGTTTCCCGCCAAGCTCGGGCAGCCAGAGAATTTCGCCGTTTCTGATTACAGACGGCGCAGTCGAAGTCTCGCCCGCTATTTGACGCTAGGCCATCCGGTGGCCGGGTCCTCCGACCATTGGGATACCGCGCAGAGAAAGACAAGAGTGGAGGTGGTATGAAAAACCTTTAAGTCTTATAAATTCATACGAAAAACTGCTCTCTGGAACTATCCGCTGAGGCTGCGTGAAATTACTCCAGATTACCGACGTTTTGGGCGTAATACGCTAGACGTGGTTTAACGACCTGGTCACTCCGAAGACCCCCCGATCTCTCCTTTCATACATATCTAGACGTCATCAGGGAATTATGACTTACCATACATCGTGGAGACAAAGCACGATACCAAATTGACTTCATCCTTGTCAGGAAGAGATATATAAGAACCCAGTTAAGAAGGGTAAGAGTTAGTTATCCCGGCGCAGATACACAGGCGCTGAGATGAGCTCCTTGTGAGGGAGGCGGAAATATCTAAGAAGCCATGGATAACAGCTCAAATAAGAGGTCTCATAGACGAAAGAAGAAAATACAAGAATCTAAGGAATGAGAGCGAAAAAGACCTCTATAAACTATTTCGGAACAAAAAAATACGAGAGCGCAGGAAGGCAAAGGAAGAGAGGATAGAAAGCTGCTGCGAGGAAATTAATTACAACATGAAAAAGGGAATAACAAGATGGCTTATAAACTAGGGAAGAGGCGATTCGGGGAAAGAAAAAATCGAAATGGAAAAATGCCGCTGGAAATGGAGCCGCTAATGGAAAAATACTAATAGATGATGACGACATTGGGAACAGATGGCAAGAATACTTTGAAATACTCCATCAAGCTCCCAAACCACTAAAATATGGCTTAATCAAAGCCGAAGGCATGATAAGTAAAGACGATCGGGGTTCGCAGATACTAAGAAGCGAATTCGAGAGATCCGAGGCAGACCTGAGAAGCAAGGCACCAGGATTTGACAAAATAAACGGAGAAATAATCAAGGCTCTCGTGGTCAAAGCGAAGGATGCCCTCTATGGAATAATCAAAGATGGCAACGACAGTGGAAAGATACCATTGCATGAATGAAAAATGATTGCAATACCGCAGAAACCGAAAACAGATGAATGCGAAGAGCACAGAACATTGAGTCTGGTGACTCAAGCATCAATAAACCTTACTCCGATAATTAGTCGAAGAATGGAAGGAAACCTCTCAGAAAACAAATTCGGATTCCGGAAAAACCGAGGGGCAATGGAGGCAACTCTCGGCTTGAGAGTTCTGGCCGATAAAATGAGACATGTAAATAAGCCATTATACGTGGCATTAGTGGACTTGGAGAAGGCATTCAACAGTGTCGAGTGGAACAAGATACCAGATACTAGACTTGGAGTGGTTCAAGATACTAGAAGCGCTTAGATTAGACTACAACGATGGAAGAATAATCCATCACCTCCACAAGAATCAAGTAATAACAATGCAAACGAAAAATTGAAGAAAAATAGAAGACAAAAGAAACAAAGGAGTAGGACAAGCATGCAACCTCTCGCCAGCAATTTTCAACGTATACCTGGAAGAGGCAATAAAAGAAATACAAGAATTGGGTATCAAAATAGCCGAGGTAGATGAAGAAGAAATCAACATGCTCCGGTTTGCAGATGGCATCGCAGTAGTGGCGGAAACGCGAGAGGACCTGCAAGCAACTCTAAGAGCTATGGACAAAGAACTGGGGGAATATTATTTTAAAATCAACAAGAAGAAAACTAAAATCCTTGCGTGTGCAGAAGAGAGAAGCTGAATTCAGATATCACCATTCGAGGGGTGAAACTAGAGCAAGTGGGATCCTTCATCTACCTGGGCAGCAGCATAATATGGGATGGAAAAAGTTCGTCGGACATCAGGCGAAGAATAGCCCAAGCAAAGAACGCATCCATGAAGAAGAGGCAATTAAAATGTTCAAAGAACCTACGGCTGGAAGCGAGGAAGCAATTCGTCAAGACTTTCGTGTGGAGCATGGCGCTCTATGGTTCCGAGACTTGGAACATTGGGAAAGTGGACCAGCGAGGAAGAGAAGCCTTTGAAACATGGTGCTGGAGGAGAATGCTGAAGATTAAATCGACCGACAAAGTAAGGAACGAGGAAGTATATAGGAGAGCAGAAGAGGATAGGACCATATGGTGAACGCAAAGAAAAAATACATGGATGGAACACACATTGAGGCATTATGTATTGATTAGGAACTTAATAGAAGGAAATATAGAAGAGATGATACCAAGAGAGAGACCGAGAGATATGCACATGGGACAGCTTAAGAATTACCTAAAATAGAGAAGGTATCGGGGATTGAATGCATCGACATTTAATAGATTAGAATGGAGGGCTGCAGTGAACAAATCCTAGGATTGTAATACATATGATACATAATTGGACCGTAAACAGGTTTAAAGGCATAGGCACAGACGAGAGGCAGTTCCTCGCAGCGCTTGCCCATGAAGTGCAGCGAGACGCCTCTTTCGGGGATGAAATTATTTTAAAAAACCATGTAGAACGCAAAGGGAAGTCGTCGTTATTCTTTGTTTTGGTATCAGGTGTGAAGCGAGTCCTACAAAGAGCACAAACGGTAGAGAATCACCCCGAGTTTGACACCGAAAGAATTCTACGGCCCCCCTTTACCTTGGCAGAGATGGACCACAATGGGTAAAGAGAGAAAGAGAGAGAAACAATTACTGAAGGATTTAAGTATTCATTCTTCCCTCACGAAACACACCGATAACAAAAGGAAACGCAATCACCCTTTTATTTTTAATCCAAAAAGAAAAAATGATACCTTGATTCGAACACTCATTATCTGATATAGCTGCAATTGTAAAATCATCACAGGTAATCTCAAATACGCTTACATATACGTGGGTATATTTACATGCGTGTGTAAGTGCATATTTATACATAAACGACTCCACCAGACACCTTTTCTGGTGTTGTTTAGATGATAGAATCAAGGAGGCATTTTTCTAAAACATAGATATCAGAAGTGTAGTTCTCTGCGGTGATGACGCATGGACAGTACAAGTAAAGAAAAGAACTGGTCAAAAGCAATGGAAACTGTGCTTAAGACGAACAACGGAAACAATATAGAAGACGGATCGAAGAACTGACGAAGAGTTGGATAAAGAAGTACCGCAATGAAATGCCGTGAGAATACGGGGCGAAAAAACTTACCAGATATATTATGAGACAAGATGGCATAATCTTAGCCGACGATGGAAAAGTGAACGTGAAGAATGACATATGAAAAACCCTGCATAAGGTTCAATGAGCAAATAACGGCACCCGTAAAAAAAGAACAATATGGGTCAGCATGATGGGGGGTTGGCCGAATGAGCTTTCGTGGCTGGCTGCGTCAATTCAATCCAAGGACTGAGAGCCACAAATTTAAATATAGTGAACAGTAGGAAATAGTATTACGCGTTAACCGGTGTGGATGTTTCACGTCCATTCAGTTAATTCATTCTGTCACCATGTAAATTTCCATCCTTCTTTTATTTAACCGACCTTGGATGGCTTCAACTAAAAGGAAAAGATTTGCCTAGTGGTACTAAGTTATCAAAATGTAGGTTTAATACTGTGGATATTTTCCGGAATGATAAGAAAGGTGCCCCATTTAATTAATATATTTCAACAATTAGATTCGACGGATTTACATCATAATTACATGAAAATCACGTATTGAAAAAAATTACTGTTTGGATAAGGAATTAGACCAGGAAGGGGGTGGCAGGATGGATAGGTGGATGCAGTTTTGTGGGACCGACCGAAACCTACCTCCCTATCTCGTCAACTGGTGGACCGCAAGTGCGCGAGATGTAATGTGTCCGGTAGCACACCACAGACTCTACTTTCCAAGATGTGGCCGTTTCGATCCATCTCCCGGCGCGGCGACCCACCGCCCCCGCGGCTCGCAAGGATTCTGCGCGCACCCCGGCGGCGATCGTGACACACGGCCGCCAAGGCCCGCGGAATCTGGCCCGGCGACCTCTTTTAAGTATTCCGGCGGCGTGCTCCCGCTCGTCCGCGCGGGGACCTCACGGCGCGGACATCCCCGACGAAGGCGTCCTCCTCGAAGGTCACTACACTTGTGCCATCGAACGAAACGCTGGCCAAGTAGTGAAACCGGACAGAGGGCGGGGGAAGGGGGGAGGTACTGCACGGAAGATATCCCCCACCTCCTGGACAAGCTGCGGGCTTTCGAAAACATCTCCACCCGGGAGGATTGCGGCAGCAGGACCGGAGTTCGCAAACCTGCAATTGACCTGGCCCCGACGTAAAGGAGCAGATTTTGGATTTTGCGGAATCCAAAAATATTTTGCAATCATTATTTATTTTTGAAAATTTAACCTACAGAATCAATAGTATCAGCGATTTCGTTTCACTGTTTAACCTTTTTCTTTGAAAAAATAAATCTCATTCTCCGCAATTTTAACTGCGCACAGTGGGGTGTTTTAACAGATTGCGAAAATTATTCACATGGTGTCAAAAAGCATTATTGATATGG
Organism: Hetaerina americana; assembly: GCF_022747635.1. NCBI lineage: Eukaryota > Metazoa > Arthropoda > Insecta > Odonata > Calopterygidae > Hetaerina > Hetaerina americana. Next base: position 8,642,580 of record NW_027286797.1, on the reverse strand, counting down.
GAAGGATTAACTGCATGCAATCAGTTATTTCTTTGGTAAGAAAACCATTATTTCCTAGCCGTTTTCTCTCTCCAGCATCGTATTGAAAATACATTCTTTGAGGCAATGACACGAGTCGTACATATTAGAGGACCACTGGTTAAAAAAAATGAATTTGGTTGATTGAACCATTGAAAGAAGCGATCAATAAAATATCGTCCCGCTGCTACCAATCCTCGCTCGATCCTCGCTCGATAGTTTTGTTTCAGTCAACATTTTTGTAGTACTATTATATAAATAAAATGTATTGGAATCAGGGCCTCGGGGTAACCGAGACGTATCGATTGCTCGCCCGAGGCTTGACGCTGGGGTCCTCACGATTATTTATCCATTTAAAGTTTTCAACGAAAAGGTCAGGATGGGAAAGACCTAACCTAAATGTGTGCAAACTGGTGTCGAAGGAGGGACCGCTTTTCACACAAGTATTTTATTTTAGCGCGGCGCGATGAATTATGGGTCCTGCTTCATAATACGAGCGATGTCGCGATGCAGCGCAAGGCGACAGGACTTGATTGAATTTAATTATAAAAGGGACTTTCCCTCGATTGCATTATGGAAAAATTCCATGCGGTGACGTTCAGCTCTATTTGGTAAAAGAATAGTTCACATTTCGTCAATTGGGAGCATTGGGGCAAAAATAAATGGAGATGATTGACAAAGTTATTAAAAATGCACTTTCATTTTTGATTTATAAATAACATTGATTTACCATGGAAATATCTGTCCTGGAAATGTTTCGAGTCAAAACTCGATTCTCATTATTACTCCAAACCCTTTTGAAATGAAAAATGAGATGTGTATGCCATTTACTTCGCTCATGGGAGGGGCAGAAGTTAACTGAAAATTATGCAAGAGTAACATATGTAATGGATTAAGTACAACAAAGAATAATTAATGCAACACGACTGTAATAGAAGTAAATATTGAAATAAGAGGAGCTTAATTCCATACGACAATGACCCAGTCGAAAGATTTCTTTGAGGGAGTCATAAAAAAGCTCCTTCCAGTGATTTCACCGAGACAGGAGACCAACATGAGAGTGAACCTTAAAATGAACAACCCTAGTTCCAAATTAAATAATGCCCATTATTGATAATCTGAAATAATTAACAGAGCAGCTCTAGTTCAATGTACTCGCCAGCTGTTTCATTAAGTATCACGCAAGGTATTTTTTCCTCTTAAATTATTTCTCCTCCAGAGGAAACTTTGCATTAAATTCCGTAATGAAAATAGCTCAAATTCTTGTAAAATGTACTTCAGGGCATATGATAAAATTGTTTGATGGAGAATTACAAACGTTATATATATCCAAAAACATTTTATGTACTGATCCTATCACTTATCCGGGTTAGAAAGAATTAAAATTCATAATTAATCAGCAGGTGGCCAGATAAGGTAAAGCCCTTAATACGAAATTTCTGGAGCAGGGCTTACGCCGTTACTCTAAGACTTCGTGCTCCTTCTGGGGGCTTCCGAAGACGGCCGACAACCCCATGGGACTCGCATCCTTCTAAGAGGCGTTTAACGGGCATTACTTCAGCACCGCCCAGCCCCTCGTTAGGTAACCTGGATATAGGGATAAATGTGCAGCTAGAAAATAGTAAAAAGAGTGTTTCTAGAGGTACTTAGTTGCATAGCGTCAATAACAGCTTGGGAGCATTGACACTTTGCGTATGCTACGGAGAATAATGTAGAGAGCCTTGCAAATACGGTCTGAGGGGGCTTCATTTCCCTTCAAGTTGATTCATAAATTACCTTTATCTCGACAGCAACTTTTCAATTTATTTTAATACTATGCTTTATTATCATCCTTTCCAACTTTAACAAAAAAAAACTGACCCACACCTTTTTCGTCCAATAATACAATCTTTTATCGCAATAGATTTTGTAATTGGTTACGATGAATCAAAACCAATTTCGATAGTGTGGATAGAAGGAAAAAAACAATGAATTTAGGGTTTTTTTGGCAAGCAATAACTCGCCTTCTGCCTGCGGCTTCTCGTATCGACTCCATTATCAAAAGGTTTAATGCAAATACAAAACCATTGATTTGTTTCCATTATTAAGCTTGTTTTTCATTTTTTCAAGAAAATTACATAGTTTAAAAGCAAAATATTGCTTTGTCTACTAAATGAAAACCAAATTTAATAACGCCTAGAGAGTATGACAATAAGCTATGAACACGATCTCTGGTCGGACTAAATTTTCCAATATTCTGAAGACGCCAGAGGGAATACTGACATTAAAGTAAACAATGAAATTTTTTCTTATTCGACCCGTGGAAACCAACATATTACATTCCCAATTGTTCTCAGCTGATTACAAGCCTTCAGCGCGAAGGTCCATTTGATGCGTGGGAGCAGAACTCACCTGGTGCTACTAAGAAATACGACGTGACGATGCACACCCTCAGGGCAAGAGAGTGACGTAACTTCTTCCTCTGTGGAGTTCCGGTTCTCAAAAGAGATATTATATCCCGAAAACGATTCACGTTATCTTGCGTTTAATTAGAGCGTTCTGAGGCAATACCCGCGTTAAAATCACGTGAATCCGGGATGGACAGTCCCACCCATAATCCAAGAACTTTACCGAATACCAGAACTTCTTAGCACGCGACTAGGAGAAAGGTGATCAAACCCTGAAAGACACCCTTACTCGGAAAGTGTGCATTTCCCACGTCTCGGGCGTCGATGCGAGGAGATCTCTCCTCGCACCAAATACAAGACAGGCTTCACGTTGATTACTAGGACGGTGGGCTAGATTAGAGTTGTTCGATCGGCAGTCTTAAGCGACAATCATACGGCAGATGACTCCCATTATAATTCGCTTGGAAGCTCACATTTTACTTTTGTTAAACTGCAAGCGAGTTCACCACCCACGACTACCCAGTTGGAGGCCTGGATCACTGAACCACTCGAGTGAGGTCCGCGACGAGTTTCGTGATCAAGCAGCGCGATTTTTACCTATGTATGTTAAATAAATTATTACATTCCATTATTTTATTAAATAATTTATTACTCCAACCATAACCGGGGCAGGGAAAGGAACTGCCCCCCTTCCCTGATGTGTGAATTTCACACGACGTCGGTTTTAGTTCTGGGTGAACTCTATCATCACCTACCAAACCGACCTTCGGGTTGATTACTCTGTTTATGGTATTCTTTTATCCCTCAGATGGTAGTTGCCCAGTGTGTACAGGGTTCAGAGGGCTCAGAGTCATTGAAGTTCTAAGTAAATGCGTCTCTGAGCCCTATTACCTTCGCTCGGTCTGTGTGATTTTTTTCGGATAACCATTTGTCATGGCCAACCGCATACGGTAGGGGGATAGACGACCCCCTTTACCTATTTACTCCTGAATTTCACTCATTCCATACAAATGCCCAAGACGAGGTAATCTCCTCCCTCTAATATTACGCTTACCTTCGAGCTTCGAGTATTTCTATGACTATAATGATTACGACGACTACTTCAAGTGTGCGGACGCAATTCGCTTCCAAAGTCGAATCGATATGACAGTAATAGATTTGACGAAAATGGATCGGTCGCGACGTGTCTTTTGCTCGTAAACTTCAACAGGTCTCCCCGAAGAATAGCTGCACACTTTTCCAGGGCGAGAGAGCAGCCCTCAAGTCCGACGGGCGGCCCGCGGGATCATTTCCACGTCATCTGATCCAGCCGCCACCGTAGCAATCGCGCCCCACGCCGCGTCACGGAAGATCTCGACATTTGAGAAATTGTGGCGGAAGGTAACATGGGGGGGTGGGGCGGGGAGGGGGGTAGGGAGGGAGAGGAGGAGGGAGGGAGAGGAGGAGGGAGGGAGAGGAGGAGGGAGGGAGAGGAGGAGGGAGGGAGAGGAGGAGGGAGGGAGAGGAGGAGGGAGGGAGAGGAGGAGGGAGGGAGAGGAGGAGGGAGGGAGAGGAGGAGGGAGGGCCGAAGTCCCCGCCACCCTTTCATTTCTGAGCCTTTTATATTTTTGATGAGTCCCGCAGCTAACCGCTGCTCGGCCCCGATTTCACACGAAATTTCAATCACAACGCGGGCTCCAAAGGGTGAAAGGGGCGGAGGAGGAAGGAGACCGAGGGGCGGGGGTCAGGCGAGCCCGGGTGCGAGTCTCGTGGCCGACTCCCTCCCGACCCGCCGCCCGGAGATCGCTTCCACGGCGGGGAGGCCGCGCGGACATTTTTGGTTTAGGGCCCGGGTATCAGATCACTTACCTCCGAACGCGGAAGTGGTAGTCATGGGGACGTGGGGGGAGGGGGGGACGGGGAATCCCTTGATTTTCTCCAACCAACTCTGCGGATTTATCTCGCACACTGTGCACTCGACGGTTGGCAGCGGGCACTCGAAGGTAGAGCGTGACGATAAAATACGTACATTTCATGCAGAATTGATGAAAACTGCAACTTATCGATAGCTCTTTCACATGAATTAGTTATTTAGCACGACGTAGGTTTTGTTCAATTCAACAACCTCCGCGCAATTTCTATCGTATATAGAATATAAATCCGAAGACTGAGAGACCGCAAGCCGCCGTTCTTTCCCTTCTATTGCTTACAACGGCAGGATCTGGTAGGCCTTCCCTCCGAGTCCATTGTAACGACCCGTGTCAAACCCATTGGCTCTGTTACCTTCGAGTATTTCATACTGCCTTCTCTACGGTATGCGTACGGAACCTTCGTCGTGCTGAACTAATTTAACCTGGAAATTATCTGAATTATTTCATCATGAAGCAGGCACACAACGTTCAGACGAATACAGCTTAATTTTATGGCCAAATTACCTTGACCCTACCCTTTGGAGTAATATTTCGGTGCCTTATCTCCAACAGAGAACCTCATCCTCAAATGAACGTAAACAGCGGACAAAAAGTGCTGGAAAAAATAGGAGTGACCTTGGGTTGAGATTTAGTCGACGTGGCGTTACCTCCGGAGCGCGTATTACACGTTTCCTCTAAGCGCACTGCAGTCGGCTATGCTGCATTCAGCGAGTCGCTCGTATATTGCAATCACGGGAACCTCAACAAAAACGTCGCCAAGGAGGAAAGGAGTGTCTCGCACAGGGAATACCACCGTGTGGCACTTACAACTCAATTCCTCTCCATCTCATTGTGACCAATTGGTAGGAGTAAATACGAACAAACAACATTGACCCGTTATTATTTTAACCGTGATTTTTTTATCACGGTTAAATTATTTAATAAAGTTTTTATATCGACCGAAAGCTCTCCGTGATTATTGCGTTCACTCCGCCTGAGCTACAGCTTTGACTGGATTTTAAACATTTTCTTCTCGACCAAGACTTAAAATGCCGACGAAGGGAACGCCGACAACACGCCCCCTCCCCTCCCCCGGAGAAGGACAACCTTCCGGCGGGCAGGAGTCGAGCGTGCGGTCCGATTAAGCAGTCGCCGTACACCCATGATGTCAACGACGGACTCCTTCCTTTCCCGCGATTAAAGTTAGGCGGATTCATTTCAGAACGGCCAACTCTTCCATTTATTTCCTCCCAAGGAGTTCATTTTGCCGCAAAATGTTCCCTCGACAAAAACAAATGCAATAAACACCAAATATATGGTGGTGTCATAAGCACCGGCCTAAAGCGATTTAGTACCTACTTCCTCTCTCAGTGGACGACAGCTCAGTCGACGATTCGATTGTGAATTCGGCGGCTGTGGTGCTGCGTTGATTATACGGTTACTTCTCTATGCTTATATGACTTATATTCATTACTACCTAAACGAAAATTTAATCAATATTGGTGCCATGGCTACAGCCTTGCATTTATCAATGATCTTAATTCAAGAACAAGGTGCAGTTTTGAGAATGAAAAGTATAGGATAGTGTCCCGGGAGTCACTCGATAAAATATTTCATTGCGATTGTAGAAAGGACAGCACAATTCAATTTACACAATCCACGCACCAACCATGGTTCCAACACAATGTGTCACAAGCAAAGTTGTCATTGTTTTCGTTGTCAATCAATATTTGTGTCGAAACTATGGTCTATGCATTAAGTTAAATGAGGAGGTTCACTATTGTTGTCCTTTATTTATAATTGAAACAAGACTTCAAGCAGATATCTTAACTCAAACCTTAACTCAAAGAGAAATGAGGAGTCACGCGGATTTCGGAGCAATTTCAAGTGACAATTCAGTTTTCGTGAGTGATGCACCGAACGGAGCTTGATAGCGGAGATACAATTCTATTGACTAGGAGGCTCACGAGGAAAAAGCAGACTGGAGACCAAGAGCGACACGGGCAAGAGTGCACGAATGAGCACTGCTGACCACATAAATATACTTGTGATGCCACCACAAAATCGGGGCGAACGTGGGGAAACCAGCTAAGTAGGGCCTGCGGTGCCACCGCGAATAAGTTTGCATTTGTGCAACGAAGAGTGGGGAATTACGGCGACGAGAAAGCGAGGGAAGCACACCATTTTTCTGTAGCCAGAGTTCTCTTCGATTGTGCCGCAAGCATTTAGAATCCGTCTTGGACAATACTGATTTAGACATTGAATAAAATATAGAGAGAACATTTGCCGGGTCCGAGACAGCATAAGATTCGTTCCAGAACAACGCATCACACAAGTACATACATATTGTTGCCGCTTCAGACTCAAAGAGTCAACGAAATATGAAATGATCACCAAGGTGTCAATCGATTAATTCACTTACGATGAGGTACAAGTTACAAATTAAATGGCTAGGTCAAACGATATAAGAAAATTAAATACGGTTAAGAGGTCAAGTTAACAGTGAATATACGGCGTACATCTCGTAAATTTCACAATCACACCTCAGAGGGACTTACAATATTACCAATTAACAGCAATCTCCATATTAAAGACATCGTCCTATCCTTTTTGTACGTGGATTGTATCCTGGCACCCACTGCCACACCCTTTCCCGGCGGATTCCACGGCACCGAGCAAAACAAGCGTATATATTTGTGTAAAAATAATTTTGGGCAAGAAATTACATTTCTCTCATTAGTTATTTTAATATAAGGTCATTAGAATTCGCTATGATGAGTAAAACATTATTAGTAATACGTGTATCTCTACAAGATGGAGATGATGGCGTAAGCAAATTGTGTCATCGATTGTCGGTAAACAAAGAATGGCGATAAAGATAAATTCGACCGAGATTTCACGACAACTTTCAAATAAACGTCTATCATTTAAATGCCATTCAATCACGCTGCTGAAGGTTGTTTGCGGCATGCTTTGTGGCATTCCATTGAGATGAATGAAGGATACTGAGTAATTTTCCCCACAGATCTTTGGGAAAGTCCCTACTTGTCTTTCATTCAACACTCATATGAAGGTTCACTAGCACCCAATCGATATCAGCCTCTCTTTGATTTTATGCCATAAGACGCCTGATAACGTGTGTAGTCACCCGGCTATCATCTTCACCGTGAATTACTTTCCGAAAGATTTTTTTCATAGTAGTAGTAGTAGTTTTGAGGGGAGGCGACCGACAGCTGAGGTCATTTGCGCCATAGGGATAGGAAAGGATTAAGGGTAGAGAAACCCGGCGACGGCATTAGCCTTCTCTTTACGAAAGGCGCCAAGGGGTCCGCAGCTTAACGTCCCATCCGACGGACGGTGTACTCACTCAAAGTGCTCTCCACAAAGCACCTCAAGTAGGGATCGAGATACCACTGAAAAATATTCAACACCGCCGGGATTTGAACCCGGACCCTCTGGGTGGGAAGCCAGTACGTTAGCCCCCGCACCATCTCGATCCCCTCTTTTTTTCATTCTGGAAGTAAACAGTCACAATCGGAGTCTCCCAAAAGTGGATTCTGGCAGTCCGAAAGAAATCGGAATAAATTACGGTAACGGGATCAATCCCCATTCCAATCTTTGGAATCAATCCGGACGGTGACCATTCTAATCTAGGATTCCGCTTCGGATGGAACTTCCCCCGATCGACACAATAGCCGCGCCGACGAGGAGAGCCCGCAGCCAGGGGGATCTGCTTTGCCGCCTCGCGCCCCCCCTCCACTCCAATTCAACGTCGTTCGCTTCGCCACGCTGGATGCCATCTGTCCCGACAGCCGAAGAAGACTAGGCACGCCTAACCCACATCAAGAGTGAAAGGGTGCTACTACTCTCACCCGCTCCCGGAAGTAAAACGATATTGAAGATGCACTCACGAGAGAGGGCATCCAGTGCCCTCTCTCGTGAGCCGTAATGCCAACGAGTGTGGATCGTTCGGCATTGGATATCGTTGGCATCCCGCGCAAAATATAGGCGATCATTTTACGATCTACATATCGCACATCTACGTCCTTTGTGCTGTCATCACGATGTTTCCGGGATGGTTTGTGACGAAAGCAGGCTTTATTCTACCGTGAAATGCGTAAGGAATTTTTCGCCGCTTCGCAGAATGATGCGTCACGATTTTTTTGCCCAACGAAAGGGACGGAGCTTCGCGAATATTTCCGCTGTTCCTGCCCGATCACAGTAACCGAGAAAACTCAGTAAGACTCTATCATCAAGTCATATCTCAATTTGTCCCCAGCGACCTTTCCAGTCTTCAGTCTATGGGATGCAAGCGTGAATCGAACACATCTCCTAGGAAAGCACAGAACACTTCCACACTTCCTGGAAAACGTCGAATATATGTGGTGAGGCGTCAACTATTCTTCTCAGCGTTAGAAATGAACTGAGTTTCGTGAATCCTTGCAAGCTCAGGCCCATACAAATACACTCTCAACGCAGCGAGTCTCACGGGGGTCACCTGCGTGAAAATTACTCCGCGATTCGCGGATTGAAAAAATCCTGCGAGCCTCACGGAGCTGGAAAAAACACGCTGCCCGTATTCGAGCAATATCCGAGGGTTAAAAAAAATTGAAGAGTTTCTAATGTAACCTTTAAAAATTACCGACGAGTTCCATGGGTTACCCTCGAATTTTCAGCCACATGAATATCTATTTTTGATACTTAGCATATCCAAGTATTGTTAAATGTAAACTATCATTAAATCCTTCGTCACATTTTTCTCCGAGCAGGTGTACTGGATAGAAGAGTAGATTAAACATTACCATTTTCCTCACATATGGTCCTAGCTTTCCCACTATCTACATTTCATCAGTTCGACCTTGCCCATCGGAATCGTACGGCAACCTTCACTCGCTAGGATTATACCCGAGTATCGCGGGTACTTGACGGAAACGAACGCACGCAGCGCCATGGCGTCATCGACAGTGGCGCGTCCCCTAAAACCTCTCGCCGGAAGTCGAGGGATGCCCACGGCAAGCTCGTCTCCCGCCACGAAGCAATCCGAGGCGCTGACGGCGAGGATGGAGCGCTGGGAATCCGGCTTCAAACCATTTCCTGCACATACGTGCTGCCGGAATGCCACAGTCGAGAGACGTACTTCTCCTATGGACTACGACCTGTCCACGATGAAGCGCAATGAAAAGAAACAAGTAGATCAATGGGCACTGTACTCTCCCGAGACAAAACATTTCAACGTTCACGCTATTCGCAATCACTTGAAGCAAACGGTCATTTCAAATTTATTTGCCCGGGTCCCTGCACACCAATGATGAGTTCATTCCGCTGAGGACGCAACTTTCCTCACTCCCTGCATCCCATTCTCTCACCGTCGTACCTCACTCAAGATACGCCCCCGTGCATGTATTTGGCAAAAACTGCGAGTCACCACGAAGGCGTGAGGCAGTGCGCCGGCTTTCATTACGCGAAGTGTTCGTAAAATGGAATGTTGGACGAAATTACGTTTCGATTACAGCCGTGGGAGTACGTGGTCTTCGCTCAGCAGTTTCCGCAAAACATGCGATCGAAGACCAAGCACAAATCTATCAGCACTGGAGCATATCAAACTCTCTTAATTTGGCTCTTCTTATGGGCAGCAAGAGCGTGGGGCCCTAATAATTCCCTCCGCGGCACAAGAACATTAGAGAGAGGGCTGTATCTTTTACAATGACAAAGGCTCCCTTGCTGGTTTCGTGTCTGCACATTATTCCATCCCATCTCCCCCAACAAACCAGGCATACTTTTTCTCATAAATGTTTTTGATAATTTGGGGATGTTCAAAATATGTAATTCCGTGCCGTCTTTATATTAAAGTCAATAGAAAAGAACAAATAATCCATTTTCTTTTCCCACAACATTCTCCATGTTCTGATAAATTGTTCCATTTTGTGAGTTATATTACCAAATCCTGGAGCTCGACCTTTCTGGCGATATCTTATTCCAGTCTTTATCGCATAAGTCACCGAGGAATTCTTCATCGAGTAGTTTCGGATTAGGTTTCCTTCATTTGCAAAATCATTCCAAGTAGTCTTTTCGCCTCCTTGATTAATATTCGCCTTCTAATACGATTTCACCTTCTCCCCCAGTATTCTACGTCATCTTCCATCACACTCTTTGATTGTCTTCACAGTCATCTTAAAAGCTTTCTCATGAGGCTTACCATGCATACTGCTTTGTTTTTACTCTAGACACTTTTCAGGTACTCCTGCGCGTCTCTTCTCGCCTCCTGCTTATCTCACATGCACGCGTTTACCACATATTATCCACCACATCCGCTCAAGCGGCCTAATTATCGCATTTTCACTCTCTTCAATTAGTTACTTAACACCTCTAGGAAATAATACGAAAGTTAACAAAAAACTAAAACCCAGCTATGAAGAAGAGAGATAATTTAGAATAACGTCGCGTAAAGAGGAAATAATTTATTATTATGATGGTAATTCTTCTAATTTTCACCCATTCACTAGAGGGAATTGAATGTGTCGGAAAGATAGCAAGTAGAAAAGAGCTGAAACTAAGAAGGCTTATATCACGAAGAGAAGCTGTACTGATAGTATGAGACGAGGCTGAGTATGAGTAGTCGGTTCAAAAGGTTCGCAAACTTTTTGAATAGCGCGCCACCGGTTTAATATTTAATAATCCGCTTGACGGAGTTGTGTCCACGCAAACTTTGCAAAATAATCGCCTTTAATTAATTTCTTAATATCTTGTTTTGTTGATTAGTTACCGCTGTTTATATGAAGGGACGTTCGTGGAGTGTGGCGAAAAATCGGATCCGCGGAAATGAGCTCCTTGAAGGAGCAGCCTTGTTCTGTGAAATCCCGAGTGAAGCTAAACAAATTCTTCGCGGAGACTTTTGAATTGATTACGAAAGCTTATGGTGAGGATTCCGTGACTCGTACCGCATGTTAGGCGTTAAACCGGTTCAAAAAAGGAAGGCAGTCAGTGGAAGAAGACGGGCGTTCCATCGGCGGGAAGACCATCACTAACGACTGATGACCCCACATCGAGAGAGTGAACGATCTCGCTCCTGCAAATCGACGTTCGATTGTCAGCGGAAAAGTGTGGCCTCTCAATTGGTTCGTGCTGCGAAAATCCAGAGTGAAGAATTAAGAATGCATTGAGTCGCCCCCAAAATTCGCGCCTCGTCTGATGACGACAAACCAGAAACCACATCGAGTTCAAGTCTGTCAGGAAGTGTTTGCTGGAGCTGAAGAGGATGAAACCGTCTTGTTCAGGATTATAACAGGTGATGAGCCAAAGGTTAATGGAGATGACATCGAAACAAAAGTGCAATCTTCGCAATGGATTGGTGAAACATCACCCAGCAAAAAAGATCGCATGTCAAGGTGATGTTGATTGTTTTTTTCGATGCGAAGAGGGTTGCACATCAAGGATGCCTACCCTATGGCCAGACAGTCCGCACGGAGTACTACCTGGGGGTTATGAAACGCCTGAGAGAGAGAATCAGGGGAACACGGCCAGACATTTGGAGGAGCGGCGAGTGGTTTTTAAACCACGACTACGCACCGGTTCATTCGTCTCTCAGAACTCGTAATTTTTTGGGCAAAATCTAGACCGCTGAGTTTTCCCACTCACCATACTCACAAGACCAGACCCCATGTGGCTTTTTTCTGTCCTCAAACTAAAAACTACACTCAAAGGATGAAGACATTCTGGAGTTGGAGGAAAATTCGATGGAGGAGCTTATGAGCATTCCGGGAGAGGCGCTCCAGGACTGTTTGAAAAAGTGGAAACACCGTTCCGATACGTTTGGGAGGATAATACTTCGTGGGGGACCCTGACCTATAATTTGTTAGTTAAGTTTTTTTGTAATAAGAAAGTTCGGGAGCTGTTTGACAGACCTCGTTAGCGTAGGATCAACTAAGCAAAAAGTGAAAGCATCAGTGCCAAATATGAAACCCCATGTGCCAGGGGAATGGACCATTGGAAAAGGAGATCAGAGATGATTAATAATTTAGTGAATCCATACAGAAAACCTCTAAATGCATTACAATACATTCGTAATAACTTAAAAGAAAAAGCAAATATCATAAAACCTCATAATTTCTCACAAGGTATGGACTTCGATTTACATAAGTAACCGCAGGTTTCCATATTAAAACAGGATAATGAATTTATGGCATTTTAATTTTTGTCGCGTAAGAAAATATTCATAGAACGTCCGCAGTAACTACATTATTGGGGAGAAATATCTCCGTCGCATCTTACCCTCCATGTGGGCTCCTTTAGAGGTGGAAAACGCCTAGATCTCCTCTTTGGTATGTTCAAACGATCGGCATGAACAAGTCGCTGGATGCGATGGAAACTGCAACGTAGTACGACAGAAAACCCTGGCAATCGCCTGCCTGCTCTCATCTGGAAGTAGCCTTAACTTTTATCACATGCACTTTGACAGTTTCACTTTTATGTTATTTAATATTCCCCTTCATGCAAACCATTTGACGAATCACATTTCCACTTGCCTACGTTTATCAATATGGTATGTTTTAATACGGATTGGTGAAAACCTATGGATAACCCAAATTAAAGCGCAAAACAATAGTGCAATTAAATTTTGTCATGTTAGAAGAATTATGAATGTACGTCGGTTCAAGAAACTCAAGAAGAATAGACGCTCTGGGAACCTTGGGGCGAAGGCCGATGGTGAAGATCCAAAGGGTGGTTAAGGAGATAAATTAAGAATTAGACATTGCTCAGGGAAGAGACAATGGGGAACACATCATGGAAGGGAAGAGGCAGGAGGATTGGGGGCATCTTGAGTCATAGTGAATTTGCATATTTGAAGCAAGGCACTGATAGCCGAGAGAAAAATACGGGATGGACTACGCTGAAGATTGGATGGAGAAGAGGGCGTCTCGGAGTTATAATAGTATATGTTATGCATATAATATAATATATAATTAGAAAAGGAAGAGTGGAGGGCCTCCATGAATCAATCTTTGAACTGAAACATTAATAACGATCGTGAGCTATATATAACTTCCTGTTGACAGTTATCTTTCCACCTGCAGTTTCCTTGTAAGTTCTACAGCACTATTGTATGTGCTATGCAACTTTTAAAATTCTACCCTCTTACTGTTTTATGACGTATTCAAGGTCCCGATTCCAACCGGTGGATTCGCACCTTACTAACTGTCCTGTGATCAAACAGGTTAACCAGTTTACTCGAGGATAATTTTCCGGGATCAATTCGCATCATATCATTACTAAAGTAATAAAAGTGAGAAAATGGATGTGGTGAGGCTATGATCCAAGGGGTGAAATGCGATGCCTTCCTGATGCTTTCACAGAGCAGTTCCATAGACATTAGAGTAATTACTGAACTCTTTGCAGCATTATGGGAGTTCCTGAACAGACCTATCCCCACGCGAATGGAGGCTGCAGGTCATTCTTCCGGGGTAGTGGAAGCTCAATGATTGGTGTTGGGCAATCGTATCATCAAAGAACCTCGCACGGTTGGACAAGGGTGACCATTTCATCATAGGAGAGACCTTTAAGCCTTCGGAACGCAGTTTTTAATGACCAACACTGCTCATTTCCCAAGCATTAAGGCTCATTTATTTACATTTATTAGCCCTATATCTAGGTGCCAACCATCCATCCACAGCTCAGTCCAGACACCGGGTTTATCTATGAAACTAGGCATATAATTATTTACACGATACCTCCAAAACACGGCAACCCCGCGTGGCAGGGGACGTTAGTACACATCCCTACATGAGCAAACGCGTACTTATGAATCAATATAAATTTTTATACACATCCATCTATACATCTATATTAGTATCCATTATTAAAATAGAAAGAAAGACTCGTACTTTTCCACAGATTTTATTATACGGTACAACGCGTTTCACCGACTTGCGGCATCATCAGGTACCTGATGATGCCGCAAGTCGGTGAAACGCGTTGTACCGTATAATAAAATCTGTGGAAAAGTACGAGTCTTTCTTTCTATTTTAATAATGGATATCAATTACTTCCACGAAGTGAAGCCTGAAACAATAGAATCTATATTAGTATTTATATCCTAGGATTAGTTTAGTGCCACTGCCACATTCTACTCTTATCAAGAATGCAAAGCAAATCTGCATATACTATGGAGAATAATGTGGTCTTCAGCCATTGCCTTCCACATCACAGTACGGCGGCCTATACCGTGCCCGCAGCTGTGGCAGCTGATGCCGGGCCGACCCACTCGGCCTGCACCACCAGTGCCTAATGGTGAAACTGCTGCCTTTTACCATGGGTTTAGGGATATTTTTCTCGTTGCCTCGTTCCGAAAATATACATATATATATATATACATATATGTATACACATATATATATACATATATACATATATATATATATATATATACATACATATATATATACATACATACATATATATATATACATATACATACTATATATGTGCATATATATATACTACCTTGATCAAAAATTTCCCGGAATTTATTCAGAAAATTAAAAATACAAGTTTATTCATCTAAATCTATATTGTCCCCTTCAAAGTAATCCCCATCGACTGCAACACACTTATGCCAGCGCTTGATCCAATCCTCGAAACATTTTTTATATTCGGTTTTCGGTATGTCCATCAGTGCTTCCTGCGATTTTTCCATTACTTCCTCTCGGCTGCTAAAACGCGTTCCCCGTAATGGTTTTTTAACTCGATTGAACAGAAAGAAGTCACAGGGAGCCAAATCAGGTGAATTCGGTGGCTGTTGGATGGTATTTGTTGCATTTTTCGTCAAAAAATTACGAATAATGATAGCACTGTGCGACGGTGCGTTATCATGGTGCAAAATCCCTGAGTTTTCTGCCCACATTTCTGGTCTCTTTCGGGGAATTGCTTCACGCAAACGTCTCATAACGCCCAAATAATACTCTTTGTTTACTGTCTGGCCTTCTGGCAAAAATTCATGATGCACTACACCGTTGTAATCCATGAAAACCGTCAGCATTGCCTTCTTTTTTGACTGAAAACGACGTGGTTTTTTTGGTCTCGGCTCATTTGGTGAACGCCATTCACTTGCCTGATGTCTGGATTGCGTGTCGTACTCATAAACCCACGTCTCGTCTCCAGTAATGATCCTTTTGATGAATGTGGGATCGGATTCAGCCTCGCAAATCATGTCTTTTGCGACGTCAACACGGTCTCTTTTTTGCATGAAATTGAGGTCTTTTGGCACCAACTTTGCTGCTACACGACGGAAACCCAAATCATTAACCACAATGTCTTGGGCGGATCCATAGGCAATGTTCAAGTCCTCCGCTATTTCTCTGATGGTTAATTTGCGGTTATTGACCAACATTTCTTTTACTTTATCAATTTTTTCACCGACTTTCGATGTCGATGGTCTGCCACTGCGTTCATCATCTTCGATTGACTCACGACCACTTCTGAACCGCTCGTGCCACTGGTAAACGACCGTTTTTTTTAGAGAATCGTTGCCGAAACACTTTTCCAACATTTCCAACGTCCGTGCGCCACTAAATCCGTTTTTTACGCAAAATTTAATACAAGTTCGTTGTTGCAAATTTAAATCCATTTCTGAAATTGTAAAAAATCGCCAACACACACAGAGATAGATGTACTCTTGGCTACGTAACTTTTGCAAATGTCAAGTTATGACACTAAGATTTAAAGGGAATATCAACAACAGATGTACCAATTTAACAAAAAAAAACAGAACTCAAATCGGAACAATGGGAGCGCCACACGGTGGTTATTCCGGGAACTTTTTGATCAAGGTAGTATATATGTATATATGTGTATATATAGTATGTATATATGTGTGTATATATATATGTATATGTATATATGTGTATATATAGTATGTATATATGTGTGTATATATATATGTATATGTATATATAGTATATACATATGTATATATATATATATATATGTATATGTATATATAGTATATACATATGTATATGTATATATAGTATATACATATATATATACATATGTATATATATATATACATATATATATATATACATATATATATATATATATACACATATATATATACACATATATATATATACATATATATATACATATATATATACATATATATATACATATATATATACATATATATATATACATATATATATACATATATATATATACATATACATATATATATACATATACATATATATATATACATATATATATATTTTTTAAGGTATTCTACCGGTTAAGGTAGGTTTTTTGATGGACAAAACTACCAAACAAATATTTTGTGACTACTAACAAAACACAACCCTAAATTCTACTCTACACCAGGTCCCTCTTCATCTCTGAGTACTTTCTTCCTCCCTTCATCCCGTCCAACATCCCTATCCTGTTCCTTCCCTTTCCTCTTTTGCCCAACATTCTACCCTCTATCACAGTCTTCAACATCCCACTGCCGGTCAACACCCCCTTCATCCACTTTTCCTGCCTCCATAGGATTGCTCCCAACAAACCCCTCTCTTCGCCCACCATACCAAGTACTTCCTCATTTGTTTTCTTCTCTGTCCATTTCACCTTTTCCATTCTTCTCCACACCCACATTTCAAAAGCCTCCAGTCTACGTCTATCCTCCTGCTTCAATGACCACGTTTCCGCGCCGTACATAGCTACGCTCCATATCAAAGTTTTTACGAGTCTTTTCTTAACATCCTTACTCAAAGTCCCCGTCATCAACTCCCTCCTCCTCGTGAAAGCCTCTTTGCCTAGCGCAATTCTTCTCCTTACGTCCCTACTACTTTGACCGTGTTGGTCCAAAACACTACCGAGATACGTAAACTGTTCTACCTGCTCTAGTTTTTGCCCTCTTACTTTAATGTTAAGATTAGCCTTTTTCTTTCTAGAAAATCGCATAACCTTTGTTTTATTAATGTTGATTCTCATCCCATACCTGTCGCACTGAATTTCCAATTCACTAAGCAATGCTTGCAGCCCCTTGGCTGACTGACAAACTAAAGCTTGGTCATCAGCAAACCTAACTGATTTTACGAATCCCCCGCCCACTTTCATTCCTACCTCGAGTTCTTCCCATGCCTCTTTGATCATTTCCTCTGCATACAGGTTGAACAGCAACGGTGATAAAGAGAAACCCTGCCTTTCACCTCTTCCTAACACTGCCCAACCGGACTCCCCGTTTCCCACCCGCACCTGAGCAGTCTGAGACATGTACAGGTTGCGGATTAGCCTCCTTTCCCTCCAATCTATTCCTATTTTCTGCAATATACTCATTAGTTTTTCCCAATTCACTCTATCAAACGCTTTTTCGAAATCTACGAAACAGGCAAATACCTCCTGGTTGTGTTCTATATTCCTCTCGATTAATAATCTCATTACTGCAATGGCATCACGCGTACCTCTCCCCTTCCTAAACCCAAACTGATCATCCCCTAAGTAATCATTTGCCCTACTCTCTATCCGTTTGTTTATGATCCTGAGAACAACTATAGCTGCGTGGGATATCAAAATAATTGTCCTATAGTCCTCACATGACGTGGCCTTTACCTTTTTCGGAATCGGAACTAAAACTGCTCTCACAAAGTCTTCCGGCCAGATTCCCTCCTCATAAATGCTACGGATCAGCCCATATAGCCTCTTCCTCCCACATTTTCCTAAGCATTTTAAAAGTTCCACGGGAATGTTATCTACCCCCACGGCCTTATTTAGTTTCATCTCCCTTAATGCCCTTTCTATCTCATTGTCTAGTATGCCTGGACCTAAGCTGTCTTCCTCTACGTCATTTTCTTTTTCAATGTCTAACTGTGTTGGTCTGAGTTCTTTACTATACAGTTCTTCTATATACTCCTTCCATCTCTCTTGGATCTTTCCTGCGTCAACTATTACCTTACCCGCTTTATCTCTAACTATTAGCATAGCTCTTCCTTTCTTACTTCCCGATAACGATTTAACTTTGCTGTACAGCGCACCGATTTCGCCCTTCCTCTGGAGACTTTCCATATACTCGCACTGCGTCTTCCACCATGCGTCTTTTGCCTTATTTGTTGCCCGCCTCAATTTATTGTTCAATTCTTTGTACTTCATTTTGCCTAATTCTGTATTTATATTCTTCCATTTTCGCCGCTCATCCATCTTTGTAATCATCTCATCCGTGATCCATGGTTTCCTAGTCCTTTTAGCGTTAACGGTTCCAATAGTGTCTTTTGCGGCTTTAGACAACCCTTTTTTGATCATTTCCCATTTTTCTTCGATAGTAATAAGCCGTTTACCATCCTCCATTATTTTCTCTACCGCCTGTTTGTATTCCTTCCTTTTCAACCCATTTAATGCTTCTACATTCCATTTTCTAACTCGCCGCCCCTGCCTTATCTTTTTGAAACGTACGCTACATTTCATAACAACTAAATTGTGGTCTGGGTCCGCATCCGCTCCCGGAAAGCTGTGGGAATTTATCACACTATTCCTAAACCTGTGTCTAACCAGGATATAATCTAGCTGATACCTTTCTGAGTCACCTGACATTTTCCATGTATACCTGCGTCTTTTGTGGTGTCTAAACCAAGTGTTGGTGTTGACTAACCCCTGTCTCCTGCAGAACTCAACTGCTTTCTCCCCGCGGTCATTCCTCGTGCCTAAACCGTAGTCGCCCACCTCATCACCATCTCTTCCTTCGCCTACCGTCGCATTAATGTCCCCCATCACTATCAAATGTTTCCCTGCTGGAACACACGCGATCATGTCCTCTAACTGATCGTATATCTTATCGACCTCTTCTTCCTTATGGTTGCTCGGTGGCATGTATACCTAAATAATAACTAAGTTCGTCTGTTCTGCTTTTATCTCCACTAGTAGTATTCTATCCGTTACCTGCTCTATGTTGACTACGCTTCTTCATACCTCTTCATTTAATACTATGGCAACCCCTCGTTGGCTCTCGTCCCCACCGCTGTATATTATTCTATACTTATCACTCCAGTAATCCCCGCTATCTTTCCATCTCACCTCGCATAGACCTAAAATCTCTATATTTCCCCTTTCCATCTCTCGCTTAACATTCTCCAATTTCCCTGTCCTCATCATTGTCCTAACATTCCACGTTCCTATTCTAACTAATTTTGTCTTCTTCTCCTGCGTCTTATGTCCTGCTTCTGCTGGTTTTCCCTTGGAAGGGTTTCGTGGGATGACGACCGCGGAAGCCTTGCCTCCCCCGCTGCCGGGCACGACACACGGCCGATTTGGCCGAGCCCCGTGGTTGCCAGGACTTAAACTATCTGTATAGTCCATCATGTAAATCTTGGGAATGATAATTGAGGTGGTTTCCGGTTGCCTTCCTCAGTTGTGTTTTTAACGTGACACCATCACTTACTGGCCGCCCCACTGGGGTCAGACGCCATTGCAGCCGCCTCACTGAGGAACAGACGCTGCGTGGACTACCTTTCGTCTGGCTCCTAACCTTCGACCTATCTGGCATGGGTGACCCTACCAGGAGCAATAATTATTACTCCCGCCAGTACAGCTCTAGGGGTCATCGGAACGCACAAGCCCTTCCACCACGTCAAGGTTGTAGTCCGGGGAGGGATATATATATACATATATATATACATATATATATACATATATATATATATATATACATATATATACATATACATATATATACATATACATATATATATATATATATATATATATATATATATATATATATATATATACATGATCTGATATCCCACGCAGCTAAGGTTGTTCTCAGGATCATCAACAAAAGGATAGAGAGTAGGGCAAGTGATTACTCAGGGTATTATCAGTTTGGGTTTCGGAAGGGGAGAGGTACGCGTGACGCCATTGCAGTAATGAGATTATTAATTGAGAATATAGAATACAACCAGGAGGTATTTGCCTGTTTCGTAGATTTCTAAAAGGCGTTTGATAGTGTGAATTGGGAAAAACTAATGAGTATATTTGGAGAAAATAGGAATAGATTGGAGGGAAAGGAGGCTAATCCGCAACCGGTACATGTCTCAGACTGCTCAGGTGCGGGTTGGGAACGGGGAGTCCGGATGGGCAGTGTTAGGAAGAGGTGTAAGGCAGGGTTTCCCATTATAAATATTTATGTTCAACCTTTATGTAGAGGAAATGATTAAAGAGGCATGAGAGAACTAGAGGTAGGAATGAAAGTGGGTGGGGAATTCGTAAAATCAGTTAGGTTCGCTGATAACCAAGCTTTACTTTGTCAGCTAGCAAAGCAGTTGCGAGCATTGCTGAGTGAATTGGAAATTCAGTGCGACAGGTATGGGATGAGAATCAATATTAATAAACAAAGGTTATGCGATTTTCTAGAAAGAAAAAGGCTAAGGTGAACATTAAAATAGGAGGGCAAATACTAGAGCAGGTAGAACAGTTTACGTATCTCGGAAGTGTTTTGGACCAACACGGTGAAAGTAGTAGGGACGTAAGGAGAAGAATTGCCCTAGGCTATGAGGCTTTCACTAGAGGTTTGTGGGGAGAAATCCTATGGAGGCAGGAAAATGGATATAGGGCGTATTAATCGGCAGTGGGATGTTGAAGACTGTAATAGAGGGGAGAATGTTAGGCAAATGAGGAAAGGAAAAGAACAGGATAGGGATGTTGGACGGGATGAAGGGAGAAAGTACTCAGAGATGAAAAGGGACGTGATGTAAAGTAGGTTGCTGGACACACACACACGTATACAAATATCCGTATATACACACGTAAAATGATTATCTACGTCGTGCAATCGATATTTTAACATTTCGCGCGTGCACATTTCCTTCGCAAATGAAGAAAGAAACGGAAACTAAAAAGTAGTGTTCATTTAGAGGCTTCCCAATGGCGTAATCAGAGCTTCACTTGCCAACGTCCCCTTATCGAGTCCCCCCACTCCGGAAGATTCGCGGCGGTCGGATTACGAGTTTGGATGCCGTCCTGGTGGGAGAGCAGAGGGAGTGCGCCCCTCGCTTAGCGTGAGAGGAGATAATTAATCAGAGTTTGATTGTGTTCCAGCTGAAGTAATGCGTGGCCCGGTCGCAATCGGATGAAAAAACCCACGCACCGTGACTTTGCTTTGCAGGCGGTGTATGCCGCGAGGGATAGCCACGCACCACACTCGCCCGTGCATGTTCATCCGCTCGGTGGGAGGGGGAAGCCCCGGGGCATGCCGGCGGCGAGGGATTACTTCGGGGAATGAAACACTGCGAAAGCTGCGAAAGGGTACGCCTTAGTCTTCGGCACTCCCGTACCGATTACCCGAATAAAAATTGGCATCCGAGCGGCCACCTTGAATTTCTTCACTGTTTCATGGGACGGCGACATCACGTCACCTCTCGTACATAAATACCCACTCATACGGACGATTACCCAGCAGGATAGCAGAAGCGTCCGAGACGCTGCCTTTGGAATTTTATGGGAAACTACCATGTTCCTTTTAACCCCATGAATTCATTGGATACTTCAGAATATTGAAGTAATATTCACGAAAAAACCGCGATATGTCTCGGTTTAAGCCGGGTCCGGGGATTATCTGATCGTGGAGTATTAGTAATTAAAATAATTGTGATGTTCCCTTGGGTTTGGGTTAAAACCTTTCGAGATTTCAACTCTCTCTAATCAGCTCGATTGCATGTCCTGCTCACTCCATTCTTCTCCATTTTCTAATTTCCCTTATATTCTCTACAAGATGGAGAAAAGCCATCGTTCTAAACCTGAACAATCCATGCTCTTCGATTGGCCAATTCAATTACACCCGTCAACTCTTTACACATTCCACGTCATAATCGTGATGCTAAAACCATTGGCTTTTTTCACCGTCTCCCATATAATCCAACAGAATACATGTCATTATTATTAACATTTAAAACCCTTCATGTTAGTTCCCTCGTTATTCGGCCTAAATATTCGTCCTTTGACCTTCGTCACGGGGATATCCATCCCATGATACTCATTGCCCCCAAAAGTGTATGTAGGCATCCACCGGTGCACCGAGAAATTAGGAAAACCGGGGAATCCGATTGTTGCATTGGATAACGTACTTGCTCCCCACCGATATGGCCCAGGTTCGAATCCTGGAGGCGGCAGATCTTTTTCAAGGGTATACCGATCCCTACTTAAGGTGCTTTGTGGAGAGCACTTCGAGTGAGTACGCCGTCCGTCGGATGGGACGTTAAACTGCGAACCCTTGACGTCTTTCGTTAAGAGTAGGCTAATGCCGACGCCGTGTTTCTGTCCACCCTCTGTCTCAGTCAGACTGTCTAGAGACTTTGGAAAATGAAATTTTCACCAATTCGAGACCTAGATTATTAAGCCAAGGTTCTCAAAGAATTTACAACTCACAATGCGCCCAATTCAATAGGTTCTTATTTTCCTCGATGTGCTCCGTGCTGCATTCTCCTCATCCACTCTTTTCGTTACCTTGTTTCTCTTTCCATATTCCCACTTAGCCTTTACTTTCCGCCTCGAGCACAAGGTTTTGAAGGCTTGTATTCTTCTCTGGGTTGATCTCCCAATGGCCTTTGCGTTTGATCCATAATTCCCAAAATTTAAATTAATTTATTCATTTCATTTATTTATTTAAGAGTTACGTTGCAATTAGGTAATTGAATGGTTTCATAAGTTAAATGTTAAAGGATGAATGAATGCTTTCATAAGGTGATTCCTTGTCGACAAGCAAATCTCATCGAGTTAATGTAGTCTTCATGGCAGCTGCCAATTTTTTCTCGGTGTCTTCTCCTTATTTGCACTTAATGTCCACACGGCTTCTATCGCTCCGCGTATACCGATTTCTTGGTGCAGCCAAGTTCCTCCCTAATTCTCCTCCGGAAGAATCCTTAATGTTGTAATGAAAAAAGACATACCTAAACACGTCCGTAAACATTATATCTTACCTTAGTATAATACCCGAATCGCTGTTTCCAAATGCGCAAACGTTTATCGCGTGTTCACTAACGTAATGAAGATTAAATGCCGGCGCACTAACCAGTTCCCTAAAAAGTTACGTGTCAATCTACAGGCTGTTACAGAACCATTTTACGTTATTATAAAAGATTTTAATGACACAAACAGTGAGGTACACATAATTGACACTCTAGAAAATTTAATGACATTGTATAAGAGAAAGGTTCAAGAATTTCTATATCGACACGGGGCTTTCAAATACGAGCTACTGGACTCGTCCAGCGAGTCAATGGGACCCTCGCTACGGAACAAGCGCGTGAGGGATCAGAGGTACGGCATCGGCCGGAAGCGCTCTCGCGGCAGATAGCGGGGGTCGTTGAACCCTGATTGGCCAGGGCGCGAGAGGTAACTTCCCTATCGGCGTCTCAGGATGAAAACCATTGGCTGAGTGGGAGGGCCGAAGCAGCCGTCGGCGGCGCCAGGGTTCCCACGGCGCGGACAGCGAACGCCAAATCACCATTCAGTCAGTCGGTCGCCTGGTTGCAAGGATTCCTTACCGCATATCCATCCTCCAACTCTTGCCGCTTCCTTCCCACAATCACTCCTTTGCGGGTGCAAATTCCCACACCGATATCAAGACGCATCAACGAAGTTTACACCCAAGTGGAAAGAGTTGATGGGCGAACTGCACGCGGCAAGGAAAATAAACCGCAACACCTCCGAGGTCCGCTCAGCGGAGGAGAGCGAGGCCGAGGACGATAATCGCATTTACGGACAGTGGAACTCCGATAATCGGAAATGATTAGAAGCGGTAAAAGACGTCTCGACGGGAATCAAGCGACTAGAACGCGGTTGATTATCCGGCCGATTAGTCGAGACGTGACTCGCAGGATGGAGATGCAGCCACGCTAAGTGTAACATAACCCTGAGCTCCCTTGGGAGACATCTGAAGTGCTGCACACTTGGTATTCAAATTTAAAAGAGGGTTATTAGACGCATAACTGAGGATTATCTTTTAGATACATCACCATTTTGCACGAGGCATTAATCTTAAGCACGGGTAATTACGCAGCATAGCATGCACCAGGCATAAATTCGATCATGGCCATGTGAGAATTGGTAATTTCTCTTTGCCCGTGTGTTGAATGCAATTAAACCAGATTCCTTGGATATGCCCGACCAACGGTTAATTCGACCGGGGGCTGGGGCAGGGATGTCCGATTCAAAACAACTCCTCCTAACCGAGGAGTAACCACAGATGTACATAGAGAAACGGCGATGCAACATACAATAAGACCTGATTGCCGGGGATATTATTCACCAGACCATATCGAATTATATACAACCACGCATGCGCTCAGAGCCAACGTTCCAGGGATGAAATGACATCTTTTATCTCTATTAACAGCAGTATGTTTGGCAAACCATCAAGAAGTTTGTAATTGGACAACTAAAACCAAAACGACGATTTCACAAGTTCATACTCGGAGCTTCATATTCACTCATAGTAATAGCCTTAAATCATAGGAAAGATAATTTAGAGACAAAATGTATTTTTAACGGCAAATCCTTTCACGAGAAATTATTTTCTTTCCATTAGATAACACGGTCCACGGCACTGAAAATTATTCGTAATTCTTACTATTACCATTCATGCCAAGCCCTTTGTTTCGCAAGAATATTATAAATTTATGGAATATGGAAATAAATTTAAAGATACAACGCACAAGAAATATAGCAGGTTAAAATAAAAAAGAGCAAGCACAAAATTACATAGCAGTTGCAAAGAGCAAAACCTGAGCACAAATCGGGAAAAAGTAGCTATAGAAATTCCAGTCTTCTCTATCGTAAGTGAAAATTATGGGAATGTAAGAACCAAATTTGTTCGTCATCCGTCAAATTACTCAGTCCACAAATGTCTCAAAATGCATGTAGCTATAGAATTCACTGGCTTCGTTAAGATCTGAAATACAAGAAATGTTGGTAATTACCACTCAACACAGCAAATGAATTACCAAATTACTAACGGTATTTTATAGGAAATAGCGATCATTAAAATCTATGTCTGCAGAGTACGAGGCCGCGAATAAGGTCAATCTGAGGCACCACCTCACAGAATTCCGTCATTCTGAAAATCATAGTCGCAGCTTTGTTTTCCACAAGCAAAGTTTTTTAATTTACTGATACCGCGATACATCGGAACCCGGGCCAAGCTTTGAATTATATTGGAAAACAAAGTTACACCACTCGTCATCGGTCTTCATCACCCCATGGTGGAAGCTTTAGAGTGAGGAAAAAAATAATCACACGAGACATTCAAAGCGCTCAAACATTAATTGCAATTCAATCCAGGATAGTCCCTAAATCACCTTTATATTTTAATGGACAACGGCGTGTCGAAACGGGGGGTTTCCTTCAATGACTCACTGCATTTATGTTGGCAAGTTAATCAAAATTTTCAACACGGACGTCGTTTGCACCAAGAATTCAATCGTTAACAAATTAATGTAATTAGAAAATGAAACATTTTCTAAATTACATCACACAATCAAGCGTTATTAATTAGTGGAATGCTCTTTGCTGCACACGCTATCGCCTCGTGCATAGAGCTCAGAACACGTTTCGGGTCCGCTCTAGACGAGGGAAACGATCCAAGTGAATTAATTCCCTCTTGGGCGTAGACCTATCTTAAACTTTGTCATTTGCTGTTAATAGACATTTTCATGAAGGAACACTTTGTGCTGGAAAACACATACGGCAGATAATCATAAGCTTCTAAGTGCGATGTGAGATATGGCCCCCAAGAAGAAACACAACACGTAGTAACGCAAATAGTTCTATCGGGAGTGCATAAAGATGATTCCAAGTCTTTTGGCCTTGAAGGGGGCGGATCATTTGGAAGGATCATGCGCTCAATGCTTCGGTTAAAACGAACGACCTTCCGCAAATTCATTCAATTACTAGAATGAGATAGACACGCTAAGTGCGTGGAGTACTCCCCGCTGAGAGGGCCCTGGGCCAACGGGGCGCGTGAGCGTGACGACTGCGGAGGTACACATAAATTGAATGTATCGCCGGTGAGCTCCACTCAACCTGTGCAACGAGGCGGAATGGAGAGCGGGTGAAAACGGAGCGACGTCTGGATTTCGGACGGCGACATATAGGCATCAGTGATCTCACCCATTCAACGTGGATTCTCCCATTCACCCGAAGAATTCTTTACAGCGAATGCACTAATGTTTGCACTCATTCATCCATTGAACACCCGCACGAAGATGCTTCGGAAAGACCGCAACCATGTCGATTTTCAGCGAATGAAGCACGGCTTAAAAAGGGAGAAAAAAATATTAAAAGTAACCTCCCGAGTATAGAACTCGATTTTCGTTCAACAGGCGAGGGTATAATCTCACCTCGCGCAAAACCCTACGGCGTGTAAAATGCACCCGCACAGGGCAAGGGGGGGGGTTCCTTTTCCTGCACTGCCCGTCGTTTCTCGGGAATTTCTCACGCCCCGAAAACTACAAGGCTGGAATGAAACCGAGGATGACGCCGTCGGTTTGGACTTGAAATCTTAACACTGCAGTCCGCAGCCGAGCAACGCCAGCCACTATGGGATACCACGCCCCTTTCATAGGCCACGTCAACTATTTTCATTTCGGCGAGAGAATCTCGTACAGACTGGGCTAAGGATTGGGGACTTGATGTCAGGTAGGTGTCCTTTCATCGAGATCTGCCAAGGAGATAGCTCGTGTCAACCGGCTCCATCCTCCTCCATCTCATTTTCCCCACGTGCGGCTGACTTGCAAGGCGAGGCCATTTTTAACGCTTTTTTTAGCCCAACTTGGGCTGATAATCGTCTTCCACGGCCACAGGCATCCATCTCCGGCAGCCACTCAGCCGAAGATTGAGAAGCGCGGGATTTCGAGAACATCTTTCTTCCAGATAATCACACAGCTTGGGTCTAAAGGAATCCACGGGTGTCATCGGGATTCGAACTCGGTCCCTTACCGTTCAGTGGACGGAAGGTCAACCCACAGCACCACTAAACCCCCGTAAAAGATGCCGGAGGGTATCTGTATGGCTTGGGAGAAGACTGTGAGATTCGAAGGTGTTCCTAACGGCTGCAATCACCCTGCGTCGTGAATTAATCGCGGGGAAAGATGTTATGAAACGATGGTCGTGCCCGAGGCGGGAATCGAGTCCGTGACCTTCAGGTTCGGCGGGTAGCGCGATGCCCTCTGGACTAACCGGAGCAGCCAAGGTTATTCCGGCGAGGAGTGGAAGTGGTCGACTGGAAGATTTTTTTTCGGGCTCACTTCGAAGAAAGCGAAAGCCTGATGCGTGATAAAATCTTAGTCGCCTGAATCCTGTCGCCGTGAGTAACGAAGAAGGTTCGGAGGCGACGACATGAGCGGCGAGCGGTCCACCATCGAATCTAGTCAGACCGCTCTTCAAGCAAAACTCTAAGGCGTGATGCTAATGTATTGCGGCTCTGATGTATGTTAAATTAGCACACGAGTCATATCTGATCCGCGGGCATCGGCTACATGTCATCGTCCACGCTGGGCAGGCATTACCAGTCGTTCAGTTCATACTTAATATTTTGTTTGAAATTATAAGAAATGTTTTGATATTTCTACACGTCTTTTGAGTTCAGAATACAATAGTACAAGTACAATATTGAGTACAATATTTTTTTATGGTGCATCTAAGAGAATTTTCCTTCTTAGTACCTTTCTCATGGTCAATAGAATCAATAACACTTTGGTTTCGGATCCGATAGGGTGTGGTCGTATTGGAACGCGTTCATGAAATAGGGTTATTATGTTCATGTATTTTTCTCATAATTCTTTACGGCGCACTCATTCATAGAATTCTAACGAGAAAGTTTCACTCGGAAAGCCCCGCTTTCATTGGTAGTTTCTTATGGTAACACTGTGATAACTAGACCGCCCAGGACAATTCCTAGAGACGGACTTATATGGCTTCTCAAGATTCCTCTTCCCGAGACAGCGACCACATTTACTCCTTCGTCCCATGCCTTTCCCTCTCCTCCCACGCACCCGTCCGGCGATTCCACTCATCTGCTCTCTCCATTGGTTCCAAATGCCGCAGCGCACCGCCTTCCTCATGCTTCTCTTGTACCAAAGAACAAAACCTATGACCGTCTCCTATATTAATCGCAAACAATTTCTCAAATCACTACCAAGCCCACCAAATTTCGTCGATACATATCCTTATTCTGGCACACAAAAATTTCAAATCCAAACATGAATGTAAGGGGGAATACACTTATGCACTGAAATTTTTCTAAAATTTAAAAATTTCATTTTATATTCCACATATCTCCCACAGTCCTTCAGCAAGCTATCCGTAAATGGACGCCTCTCCCACAAAATAGTCACCTCGCATCTAAAAAACCAAAAACTGCCAAAAACATGCAAGGTGTGAAATACCCAGAAGAGAGAAAACCTTTTCCGAGACTAACCACCACCAGGAGAATCTAAAAAAAATCTGAGTTGAGCTGTAAATAACTACAAAATTACCTGAGAGCGAACCGGTTTGGGAATAAAAGCACTACACCTACGGTGATAGAACTTATATTGATTCCGCTAGTGTGAATACCCTGAGGTGGGTATAAGAGATGAGGATAAAGCTCGTCTTAAGCTCTGCTACGCCTGAAAGTCACCCACCCGGTTAGGAGGGGGAATGGCGGAATGGAGGGTTTCTCTCCCCGGGTTACCTGGAGAGGGGGGGGGGGGCAGAAGCGCCCAAGTTGAATCAAGGACCCTTGGGTGAGGATAGTAGACTCTACATCAACTCTACTCACCGAGATAAGACGTTATTGTCCTAACGTGATGGCATTAATTTGGAGCACTATATATTTTCTCGGAGCGAGAGCAAAAGAGAAGACGAAATGAATAAGTCGAGTAGTTCTTGGGGTAATGGTGGCGGCAGCACCTACTACTCCGTAGTTTGTAGTTTTTATGGGAGGCGACCGACAGCTGAGGTCTTTTGCGCCATTGGGGATGGATAGGGAAGGAGGAAGGGTGGAGAGATACCAGGCGTCGGGATTAGCCTCCTCTTGTCGTAAGGTCCCAAGGGGTCATACAATTTAACGTCCGATCCGACGAACGTCGTACTCACCCAAAGTGCTCTCCACAAAGCACGTCAGGTACGAGTACCACTGAAAAATATTTGTTGCCTCCAGGATTTGAACCAGGGCCCTCTCGATGGGAAGACTATACGTTAGCCACCGCACCATCCTGATCCCCCAACTAGTGCTTCTCGCCTTTTGCGCGCTGGAAATGGTGCAATTGGCCCAGCTTCCAAGAAGACTTTTCCAGTGCACCGATTCCAGTACAGACAATAATTGTGGAATATTAGCTACGCATGCACTGCGTTTGTATCTCAGTGAATCAAAGTCGCCACGAAAATTTAAATATCCTCTAAGGGATTAAAAGTGAGAAATGAGAATGTCATAGATGGAAGATGTTAGAAGAATCCTCATCGTATCGCAGCCTTAGAAGAGTTTTTATTCATGGATTGATGGGATCTTTGGCAACATGCGCTTGCTCGACTCTTGAGCCTCATGGGCATTAAATCTGGTTTTTGGTGACTTATAATGCCAGAAAGATCTGATCCATCTAATATGACCATTCACCAAACCCGTGGCTATCACTCGGTTAGCACACACGGTTTTGATACAATAACTTCGGCCAAAACCGCCTGGATTGTTCTCCTCGACTCCACTGCATGTTCAGATGACGTATTGGTAGACAGGCATTACAACTATAGCATGTTCATGCGGATGATTTTACGTGACGACACCTCACGATCAAACAAAGTTAAACAAAATGCTTTGCTGAAAACGGCCTTAATGGGAAATTTATATTCTCCGTCCATATTCGGATAAAAATTAACATATTATACGTGCATTTCTAGGGCTGAGGTGAATTTCTACAGCGCGAGCGAAAGATGTCGATCGTGATTTGTCAACTACGACACACAATCTTTCTGGCTTCAGTAAGATCTGGTGCTCTTTTTGTAAGATCTGGTGTTTTTTTCAGGCTTTACTGACACTTATCTGAGTCCTATAAGGATTCACGTAGACATTTTCCACGATAGTCTTACTTTGCACCGTCAAAGCTTGCATTCTTCGCCAGAAGGATTAATTTTGCATGTTATTTAACTTTTACTGTCGTTATCCTGACACTAAACTAATCGACATGAAGGAGGAACTTCTTTAATTACTACCCATAATTTATTTTGATTTGCGATTCGAGAAATACTTTCACCGACTCTTCGCAACCATTATTAAGAATGACTACCACTGCAACCCGAGTCTCCTCTTTTGTAGAATTCGTCTACTATTCCCTTATTACCCAGCCTCTGCATTTATGGTTGCTCCTGCCAGATAACACCATTCTGATGACAATTTGTTGCTCATTATCGGCGAGCCGCAGGCCGTGAACGCATACGCGTCAGCAAATCACCGCTCTGAGCCTCGCTCTCCTTCAGGGAGCGAGTTAAAAATATTTATTTTCAGCCTAGCTAGAAATATACTGCTTTAGAATCCATCACATGAATTACTGTCTGCTTCTGTAAAAAACGCTGTTATGGCCCATCACTGAAATCGCCTCACGACTATTGAAAACAAAAGACGCAGGACCAGTTGGAAGCACGGAGATTACCGTCACGACCCGATCCACTCACAGAGAAATGCAACTCGTGAGCTTTAAAATGCCAACTGACACACCGGGAATGATTCCAGTCCCGCATGACGCGCGGCCACAAGCAATATTGACTCTCGGGCAAACAAATGACATGACAAATTTGACCCCCGGACAAACCCACCATGAATCCTCTTTCCCACGCTGAATTCCCGGTCGCAGCAGTAGTTAACAGCACGCACGACAAACCGAGCTACGCGTTAATAAATAATTACCGGACTTCTCCGCATGATACAATCACTCATTATTCTTCGACGCGGAGTTGACCCAAACTCCCGTCCGCAAGCCATCGAGGCGACTTGCAGGGGAATTCTTGGTCGTGCACATGAGTCGGCTGGGGGGGCGAGCCTGTAAACACCACCGGGGGTCACCCGTGCGTGGCCGACGCCAAACCTTCGTGGGGAAGCCACTTCACCGAAAGACGCGCATCGCTGTGCGTGAGCTCTATGGTGCATTCCATCTCACGGGTGCACGTGACCGCGAATTTTTATAACACCACAGAACGGTTTTGGTGGTGCAACCAAACCCGCTGATTTTACCAGGAGAGGGTAAAATTAGCACTCGGCATGACAAACCCAAAATGATGAGAAACTCACCACAGAGGTCAAAGTACCTTTGGTCGCTACATGCACGGTCTGTCAATGATGTGTTCAAATCCCGAGTGATGCCGTAACACATTATCGTCGAAAATCCAAACGGTAGGATTATCTTGCCTCTGGGGCGTCCGGGAAAAACAAATGTTGGCCTACGGTACAAAAGGAATTGCTTCAAGGCATTGTACCCCCATCATGAATGCGTCAACTCCTAAACGTTTCAGGTTTAAAGTTCGAGGCAAAAATTGTCATCACGTACGAAAACCAGTACTCGGACCGAGCGCTGCGAACATGATGCCGATGGTGCTCCTATTTGGTCGACGGTCCAAGAGAAAAAGCTGCTATACGTTGGCTCCCACATCATGCACGTTCAGACTTCCCATTTTACTACAGTAAGTTGACCTTTC
This sequence comes from Hetaerina americana, assembly GCF_022747635.1. NCBI lineage: Eukaryota > Metazoa > Arthropoda > Insecta > Odonata > Calopterygidae > Hetaerina > Hetaerina americana. The sequence goes on along the minus strand of NW_027286797.1, from coordinate 8,610,587 downwards.
TGCGACTAAACACGCTCCTCGTGATTATCACAGCCTTCCATTTCTCACTCATTATTTTATTGTTTATTTATTGGAGTCTACGCATCTTCTCACATGTTTTTCTCCATGACAGGGTTAAGGGTGCCCACATTGAGCTTTGGAAGAAATGAAAGATTCGAGCAAAACGTCATTCGACAAGCAACAGGATCGTGATCAGTGAAAACAGCCGCTCAACTAAGAAATAATTTCGCATTTTTCGTGTCAGTGGATGGTTTTCAGATAAAATATAAGTAACGCCGATGAAAAAAAGAACAGGAACATTCCACCGGCTCAATTTCACTGCAGAAATCCCGAAAGTAATCGGAGATACCTTTGGTAGAAATTGGGGACGTCCCCAGAATAAAGGTTCTTTACTTTATGATAAGATATTCATAGAAATAGTTCGTACTGCCATTAGCTTGGGCTGCAGAAAGGTTTACATCGAAGCTATACATAATTAACCTATGTACATTGTGGGTAAATTACGAAAAATCCTTACGCACGCCTAAATTTACCAAACAAATGATTTTTCATTGGCTCGATTAGAAATGAAAATATGGTTGCATACCAGTTGCGAGTATGTTCTCCAATTTACGCGCACTGGAAATAATCCTCATGTGTGTCTCGCATCTGCATCGTTCATGCGACACGAGTTTGGCATTCCAAGACGAGGGATGAGATTTCTACCAACGCCAGAAAAAATACGGTTCACACAGCACAGCCAAGGATTAATCCTGCGGATTAATTTACCCTGGTGTCACCGTAATGACGCACTTATGAGAGGCCCGCTTCCACGAAAGCCCATTCAAAATGGCCAATTGGAAATGTATGAATAAATAATACATCAATAACGTTCGCCCGGATTCTACCGTGCGATCCAAACAAACCTTTCCCTCTCTCCCACGTGAAGCCCCATCGCAAATGGTCGCACACACCCCCTCCCCTTCCTCGGACCCGCGCAGCATCTTCGGCCACTTCTCCGCTTCCCCTCCGCACCTCCACGCGAGCATTCGCGGGAGAAAGGGAGCCCAAAATTTCGCCACGAATCGAATTCGAGAACAGCCGAGGAGACAAAGGAGACCGGGAGCACAAAAACAATTCACTCGGAGACGACGATTCGCTCTTCTCTTTAATTCTACGAAATTTACCGGAACGAGTTGCACACCGGGCTCGACACACTGGAGACGCAGAGCAAATTGAGAACCGATTTCAACCCTCCCCCTCCCGGCAAGCCTCCGTCAACTTTTTTGAGCCCTTATACATTTTTAATGGGTTCGGGACCAGGATAAATGGCACGCGATGCCCCGTCTAGCAATTACCGAGAAATGAGCGTGGGGATTCCTCAAGGACGAGGGGGGATTCTTGGGCGGGGAAAAGTGTTTTCGGATCAGGAGCCGAAGTGCTCCCGCCGCCGCGTCGAGCAATGCCACGCCCGGCTGTGGCCTACGCGAATGGATGGATGGAATTCCGAAGAGAGTGGCCCGGGGAGCAGGCAGGTGTGAAGAATTCGAGTGCGAACCACGGCGAAACACGCGAAGCCACCCGACGGGATTCAAACCAAATGGCTGACGTGAGTGTTATCTCCCGAGTGGCCAACGAGCGTCGCGCATCCCTCGGCAGCAATCCTTGAAGGATACCGAATGACTTCCGTTAGTTTCATCATAAAATTATATCATACATACTTAAATATATCACTCCATCCCTCGAAGTAAAAGCTGACACCATGGTAAATATTTTGCACCGAGAATGTGTGCGATAAATTGTGCATACCGCGAGAATTTTGATCAATACTAATCATTCCCTAGTATCGACGAGGGTTGCACCTTTGATCTGCTTCCGCAAATATTTGATACATTTCGTCCAACTCTGTCATCGCATTGTGCATCGCATAAGCACCAGGGGGCCGCTTCTCAAAGCTCCCAGTCGATTTCAAAGCCATCGGAATCCTGTCTTAAATGCGATCATATAAAATGTTCACATCTGCACACAGCATAACGCCGGCACGTAAAGAGTGCCGCGCTTTTACCATATCACGAAACCCCGCGAGTGCAAATCACACGGACAGGCAAACTGACTTTTTGCGTCGACGAACGGCCCGCATAGATGAGCAATAAGGTGGTTAAACTTTTTCCCCTCATTCAGAACCATTATGCAGTGCAGTGCAGTGAGCAGTAAGACGCGGCGGGCCGCCGGAGGCGACACACGACGGCCCACCGCTACGGAAAGTGGAACGTCGCTCTATTAACTGCTCGGAAACAAAGAAAAACAAACACGTCGACTCGATCCTTAACCCGCGCGCGCCTTTTCACAGTTTCCAATGGGTGCGACCGATGCGCATTCAGTTACTTCTCACCGCGTCTCGGAGGAGGGGTGAAACGACCTCCCCCCTGACGGTACCCGTTCAAGCCTCTCCACTTCACCCGGGGGCCAGTTAATGGGATTGCGACTCACGGCGGTCACGTGAGGCCGGCCCGCCGCCGCATTATGAAATCCCGGCGCCGACGAGACCGAAATGATAGATTCGCCTCGACGCAGATGGAGGGCGGTGCGAGGACGGCAAGTCGGGAACGGGGAGGGGGTTGTCGATCGGAATCCCGGGCACCACAGGAAGACGCCATTAGGGAATGCGGGGGACCTCAAAATCAATCCGGAAGATGGGGATCGAATCCAAATCGATGAACAATGCGTTCGTTTGCACCGCCATCGCAACCGAACGGTTGCGATAGCGATGCCAACGAACCAGCTTCGATTCCACGACGCCTCCGCGGTTTTCCCGATCTCGCCTCGTTTGCGTGAGACATCCGCGAGAGGGCAGTCGAGGGTGACATCAATGCAAATATGAACGAAGGCAATCGCTCGCTCTCGCCCGTGTTTTCTTCCCGCCGCCTATTGACGGCCGGATGAACGCCGACACTGTCCTCGGTCGTCATCCGTTCAGAAAACGCGAGGGGGTTTTTCGCGTCGCATCCGAAAAGTAATACAATGATTAGAAGACTGTCTAAGATTGCGGAAAAGGACTGACGAGTTTGTCAAATAAATAGCAATGAATGGACGCATTTACTTCGTAACTAGGATGAAATAGCGCTCGGGGATCAGGAGACGCGAATTTCAGTCGAAATTAAGTATTAAAAAGTTTCCAATCGCGTGATTCCTCACCCAATTTCAAGGATACAAAGATAAGAGAGGGAAGCATTGACGAAATGAGAGATAAATGGTCCCGGAGCGAAATATTTATAGATTCGTGTTTTCGTCGCAGGATTCACGACTATTGCACAAAATGAGAGCTCATAAGACAGCGAAACCACCAATCAACCATAGCATCTCTGCTTCACAGTTCTTCCGCACGTGGTAGGGATGAATTCACGATTGACGCTTAGCGGGTTGTGGCACCCAACTCTAGAGCGGGATAGTATTTTTGTCTCATTAACATAAACAACAGCCATCATGCTCCATAGATTTTGAATTGAATAACAGCGAAACCCGAAGGCAGGCTTCATGGGGTACAGTTATTGCATAGAACGAACTAATTCAGAAGAACGCCAAATTAAGAACTCCATAATTTTAATGACGTAAGTTTCCAGATTAAGCGCTTTGATTTTTTCTTCGTGCTTTACAAATGGATTTCCACGAAGTATCGTCCTACCCCACTTCCCAAATCAAGTTTTCAGATAGCAAATTCCCAGTGCCATCCTCCGGGTGCACCGCGTAGCGTCACTACTGACGTTCTATCAACCAGAAAAACCCGCCGCCGCATGGATTTTAGATGGTCCGGAGGCATCTTCCGAGAGTTAAACCTGGGACTCTTGGGTAATCAATGTGACGTCCTTCAAATTTTTGTCCACTGCCAGGTGCTTCACAAGTTTTATGGTTGGTGGGTGGGTGAGCCACGAGCACGCCCACCACTCTACCACCTAGTACAATATGAAATTCCGGAAAGGCGGCCACGGTACCAATCCAAAAGATCTTCGGCCCCAACAGCGTGTGGGATTCAACACAGGGGGTCCTTTATGACTCCGAAAAAGTATCAAATTTACTTATGGCTGGGATCCTCAATTAAAAATCAGCAAAGGATAAACGCATTCATTCTTATCCTTGGCAGAGATGTCGATCATATCACGCTCACTGCAATAACCGTAGACACAGTTCCACCCTGGATATCAGGTATCTCACAAAGTCACCTGACTTGGGAGATTCCATTCTGGCCCTCGATGTTGACCGTCGTGCACCGAGCGGAGTAATGTCTAGGGTGCACCCACAAATGATTTGCCAGCGTCTAGTTCACACGCTGGCGCGTGATGACCGCGGACGGACTCCGCGAGTCTGTTCAAGCCGAAGCCGCACGTGCTTCGGCGCAGCGACGGCTTCGCAAGCCACGGGCATCGCACGGCAAAACGACGTCTACCGCTTTCCATTCATAATGGAGCAGTGAACACTTCGATTCAGGGACCCAGGTGATCAAAATAGAAGAAGGGGGCTGCGCACGGATTAGAATGAAGTCTACCGAGGTGAACTGAATTTAAAATGTAGTTCAGAGTAAGCAATGCAAAGGAACCGGTAGTCCCGACATTGACGAGTCAATTCCAAAGGCCATTGGCCTTCACACTGGGTGAACGCTACCATAACCAGTCAAATTAACCTTAAAGTTGATTACTGCTGTGGTTTCTTATTAATCTTAATTTTTAATGCTAATTCCATCGTTAACGGATTGCGTTTAAAGTGCATCGGAGATGAAATTAAAATATTGCTCTGTATTGGAAAAGAGAAAGGAAGTGGCCTTTATACCCTTAATGCGCGATTTTTTTCACGCCGTGGGGCAAGGCGAGCTCCACGATTACCTGTCAAACTAGCTTTGCACCGATTGGCGAGGGATTCGTAAACCATGTAGCAGTTCCGTGTATGGGTCATTCGTTCTAAGTTATTAATACTTTTACCCTTATCTTCTTCCCTCTGAATAACAAATAAATCTACGATTAACTAACCGTGTATACAGAATTTTATATACGTGTTATATAATTTATACGCCGTGAAATGCTCTAGGGTGATTGATATCGGTCATTTCAACTGAGAAAAAGGTAAGCGGCAGCTAATTACTGTAAAACAATTAATAGCAAACAAGATAAACCGGCAAGATAATAAATAAGCTCATTAAATTGTGTCAGTCATGCTCCAATTAGTTATAGCATCTGTTTGTCAAAGAAATAGTGCTGCTTTCTAAACACATCGTCATAATTTGCGGAAAAATTGACAGAAAAGGAAAAACATCAATTTCATTTATTATTTACATAATATAAGCATTTAAAGCTCTGAACGGAGGTATTTGAGATGTGTGCCCGAAGAAGAATGAGGGGCATATAACGAACGGATTGGAAGACACCATACCGGACATGGTAGGGAATCGGACAGAGTCGCAAAGAGAAATTCGTCGAAAGAATGAAAAGATTTTACGGGAAATGGGACGTTAACGTGCGCGGTGGAAAGGGGCATTCTGGCTATGGTAAGCGAAGCAGAAATTATGTGGATTTACAGAATTAATTTGCGCGCAAATGGTTTTTTAAAGTTAACATGCTCATAAGTGACAACTGTAAGACTAAGCAACAAGCTCATGCTCTCTCAGAAGACCGACACATCGCATAAACCCCTTAGGGTTTACCCGAATGCTAATTCTGACTCGTAAGCGGCACCTCATCCAAATAATCCCGCGGAGCCATCTCCCATCCCACCCATGGAATGCGATGCCTCGACCCAAAGGTGCAACCAGGGCTCACGCCCGACCACCACCTCCCTCCCCACGCTCCTTCGGGGGCTTGGACGTGGCCAGCGAAGCCTTCGCGCTGCTTACGACACGTTTGTGTGAACCGCGCGACACTCCCTTTTGGTCCGTATCAGATTTTAGCAATCGGGCACAGACTTTTGTTTTCTGCGAGCAGACACGTTTGGGGATTGCTCCACGGGGCATCCAAACCAATGGAACCCAGGGAAAGGGCCGGGTGGGGGGGATGGGGGAGGAGGGAGCGCGTGATCGAAAGATGCCGCCAAAATAAGAGGGAAACGAGAGCGAAGGGGGGGAGTTACCGGAGAGTGAGTGAGCGACTGGCCAAAAGGAGCCGGCGACCACGCCCCCGCCATCGCCACGGCCCCCTTTCCTTTGTGTATTCCTCCCACGAAGCCTCACCGTGAATCCCTATGGGGGTGGGGGGAGGAGAGGGGGGGAGGACTGGCGGAGGGGGAGGAGAGGCGGAGGGGGAGGAGAGGCGGAGGGGGAGGAGAGGCGGAGGGGGAGGAGAGGCGGAGGGGGAGGAGAGGCGGAGGGGAGGAGAGGCGGAGGGGAGGAGAGGCGGAGGGGGAGGAGAGGCGGAGGGGGAGGAGAGGCGGAGGGGGAGGAGAGGCGGAGGGGGAGGAGAGGCGGAGGGGGAGGAGAGGCGGAGGGGGAGGAGAGGCGGAGGGGGAGGAGAGGCGGAGGGGGAGGAGAGGCGGAGGGGGAGGAGAGGCGGAGGGGGAGGAGAGGCGGAGGGGGAGGAGAGGCGGAGGGGGAGGAGAGGCGGAGGGGGAGGAGAGGCGGAGGGGGAGGAGAGGCGGAGGGGGAGGAGAGGCGGAGGTGGAGGAGAGGCGGAGGGGGAGGAGAGGCGGAGGGGGAGGAGAGGCGGAGGGGGAGGAGAGGCGGAGGGGAGCGGAGAGGGGACGAGGGAGGGAGAGCCTAGGATGAGTCTAATTTTACATTTGCGCATAAACACGCACGCCTGTATGCCTACTTGTTTGCACATTCAGTATTTAAAGGGTGAATCAGAATGGGCTCCCTGATTTGACGGGTGAAATGTAAAGAAACCAACAAAATCAATTAAAAAATATTTTTATTTCTGAAAACTAAATCCAATGCCTTTTTTTCATTACGTTTTGAAAATTATTTCATCCAGGTGACGACCTCGGCGAGCGATGCATATATTGAGTCGTTCAAAAAAGTTTTCGAAAACTCTTCTCAGCGTATCTTGCATTATACCAGAGATGAAGTTTGTAATTGCCTCCTTAGGAGCTTCCAAGGCCCTTGGTCGTACTTTGTAAACCTCAGCTTAGAGATATTCCCAAAGAAAATAAATCACATGGGCTCAAATCCGGAGAGCGAGGGGGCCATGAAACACCCCCTCGTAAGGAGATCAGGTGGCTGGGAAATTGTTCTTGCAGGATTTAGCTTACACGACGGGTGGTAGTGTGAGCCGTGGCACCATCCAGTTGAAACCCAAAGGCTTCTGGGTCATACTCCTCATCATACTCTTCCGTTTTAGGGAGTAAAAAGTTCTCCAGCATCTCACAATAGCGCACAGAGTTCACACTAACAGTTGAACCGCGAGGTTCAAAAAAGTAAAGCCCAATAATGTCTATGGAGGGCACAGCGCACCAAACTGTCACTTTGGGGCTACGAGGAGGTCTTGGGTGAAGTTCGCGAGGATTGTCAATCGCCCAGTAACGAACATTTGGCTTATTTACTGAGCCGGAGAGGTGAAAATGCGCTTCATCGCCAGAGCCCAGCGCCCTCTGCAACGCCACTGCACTAGCTTTTTTCTTAAAGCACGTTTCTACGACAAAGCCTCGATGCTTATCAGACCATTGCATGTTATATACTAAAAATGGCATTTTTTCCCTCAGTTCACGCCTTTACTCCCACTCCGCTAACTCACCTGCGTGCTCTTCAGTGATTTTTTAAAACTAGGGAGGCTATTCTGACTCACCCTGTTCATAGTAGGCAGGTGAGCGGTCACACCCGCATAGTTCTGATGCATGAATCCACTCTTGTAACACTCCCTTATTTTTGAAACTATTTGCGAATTTTTGCTCGCATCCTGTTTCCGAGAGAGGAGACGCCTAGCTACGATGAACAATAATCACATTTAGCCTGAGAAAATTTAATCAGTAGTCGAGACAACTGAGAAATAACTCAAAACTGTTGCAATTTCTGACCTGCGCATAGGTACGTTAGAAAAGTACACACGTCTTGCGTGCTCTCCTTTTCAGGCAGACATTCTCAAAATATCCAATCGCGTGGACTTAGCAGTGACTAGAGGAGGCGACTGAGGTCATTGGCGCCACTACCCCATTGCGTGGAGAGAAACCCGGCGTCAGCATTAGCCTACTCTTTAACGAAAGGCGCCAAGGAGCCCGCAGTTTTACGTCCCATCCAACGGGCAGCGTACTCGCACACAGTGCTTTCCACAAAGCACCTCAAGTAGGGACCGGGATACCACTGAAAAAAATCTGCCGTCTCCTGGAGTCGAACCCGGGCCTTATGAGTGGGAAGCAACAGCACCTAGGCACCGTAACATCCCGATCCCTTACATATACTTTCCATACAACTCATTCTTAATATTTACAAATTTCTTCCATAATACCCAATTCTTGCGAGTTTGTTTCGCCACCACCGAACTACCTGTGGTTGCTCATAGGTATAGGAAGTTGTCTTTTTATGTGAAATTATATCCCTTCTCTTAGAAATCTATTCGAAAACAGTCGCCTGTTACCCTTTGATCCATCCCTTTCTCTCAACTCTTCTCTAAATAATACATTTAAAACTTGAGAATCTCATCCATTCTCTGGTCGTGGCCAAGCCAGTGTACCAGTTGGTATCGACCCATCCCCAACGCATCCCATGGGCATTATTTCGGACTACATCCATTTCACACTCCAACTCTCCTTTTTACATTACAAAACCATTTTTAGTGGCCCATTTCCAAAGACATCCGGCATTCGACTCTTACGCTCATTATACATGCCTTCATATCCACGTTTTAATTACACAAGACAATGGGCGAAGAGGTACTTTACAACCGAAAGCTATTTTGCTGCTAAGTAAAAATTTCATTCTTTTATGTATTCAAATCATTCTGAAGAGAATATATGAACAAAAACAACACAAAGCTGGGAGAGTTAATAATAATCGAGCACGTCACCAAGGAATACTGCCCGGGTCGTGAAAAAGATTATTTTACAAACGAAAATTTTATATTACTCCGTAAATATTACTTGCTAACTTGAAATAGAAAAGTCGGGAGCATCGGAGGCAAAGCATACTCACAACTGTCTCAAATTAATATAAAAGCTCGATTTATACCACCAATTGGGGTTATTCCAACCACATACATGAAAATGAAAATGAAGAAGCTTTCCAATGGACAGGTTATGTCCGTAGCGCATTTCATGACTATGACACGCAACGGAAACGCAAACGATCAGCCAAAGACCTCCATCCCCCGACACCTCCACGACGGACGTCCCGACACCCCTTGCCACACGCCCTTGGGCATCGCCAGTCACGAGTGCGCGTCGTATATTCGTGCCATTCGACCGCCGTTGCGTAACCAACTGCTGGCCGGCCGGAGGAAGGACGATCCCCAGGCCTCTGCCCGCGCGGGCCTTGCCGCGGCCCGGCGGCCCGCGCGCGGGGAAGTGAGGCGGGGCGTGCGTACGTTGGGGGGGGGACGCAAGTAGGTGACCTTCACGGAGGAGAAATACGAGAGAGAGTTCAGCGAATTGCTCAGAGGGGAGTGGATATTGCAAGCAAATGCGATCCGGCTCCCAAGGTGCGCTCACGGGGGAAATTCACCTTCGCCAACCGATCAACGGTGACTGCATTTCAAAACAACGGGAATGGGTGTGTCCATTTAATTTTTTTTTCATTTTTTTAGCTTGCAGGCGGAATCATAGCTCCCGGGATGGACGTGCCTACGCTCTTTCATTTCTTTCGACAAAATGCCGAAGCATTTCGAGTCGCGTTATGGGGCGGGAAAAAATTGCTCGGCCTCGGGAAGTTCCCAAATATACGAGCGGCGTTTAATTTGACGGAGGACAGCTTCAAATGGATTAGAAATAGTCTTCTTAGGTGTCATTCCCGTTCCATTCCACGGCACTTGATTGCGGAATAATGGAGCTGGAGCAATTGTAGCCCTGGTTGTCCTTTTCCGAGTCCATCGGGGACATCCATCTCCTCTCACGAAGTTCTCCGGGTGGACAGAGTCTTCTTCCTCTCTTTTCGGCGGCAACAGCATTTATCATGTATTGGACACGCATTAAAACATTTTGATTTCTAGAAATGTTGAAAAATATTCCCATAGGGCTCCGTTTACAACTGTTAAAAATTTATTTCAAAGCCTCATTTTTCAAGTGAGTCATTTGAAAGCACCAAACTACTGTGCAGCACATGGCGCGATGTAGTCGGTGTAGTTATTCTTCGCCGCAAGCAAAAGGTTTTATTAAAGTAATTTCGGTAATATTTTTAAAACACCGATTTTCCGCCGTCAAAAGTTTGTTTCCTAGAGTATACAGTGTTTTTACGGAATAAGCCGAGGCACCTTTTGTAATCGATCTTCGAAGCGGTACGGATTACTCACTAAATTATATCCACAATGTAGTACATGGCAAAGAAACCTTAATTACCTGTTAATTAAATAAATACCCATATGGAGTTCACTGATCGCATACCTTATTACAGAAATTATCTTCGACCTTTAGTCCAACAACAAACCTAGTACACTGATGTGTTCAATTTGATTTCGGAACTACCCTACAGGCCTCTTAAAATGTCTTCCTTAGCCAGGCCGAGGGAAACAGAGAAAAGCCGAGTGGAGACTCGTCATTTGGCGCCCAAACCGCTCGGATTTAGGGAGGACGCCTTTTTGAAGAGTGTCCGAACTCGTTGGGCAGTGTTCATTCAGGCACCTATTTTAGCCCCCGGATTTGGGACGCATGAGGTGTATCCTGAATACGCCATTTTGCAAACCGAGAATTCCAAGGGCAAGAAGCGAGACAACTAGCAGAAGAGTAATCGCTATGGCGGGAGTGTTTTATATATGTTGGTCACAATAACATTGGTTATTTCTTTGCGGGAGTAAACTATTATTCGTTGTAAAAACGAAGGGCTTTATTAACTCGAGATGGGAAAAGACTGAACTTTCCTTAGACAGGATAAATTTGACCTATTCCGCATGAATGTAGTTTATTTCTAGAAATAACTTTATTTTATCAAGTTATTGGAAACAGGTATTTCAAATGTATAGGTAAGAACACATTTCTCTAATTGGCGCTTCATTTTCATGGCCAAGAACATCGTCTTTGACATCGTCTCTGTATCTATGCCTCGTTTGCCTGCAAGTTTAATCTTATTTTGATACATAAACATTACGGAAAACAACCTGCAAGCGTGAAGTTGGGTCTGGAGAGTGGAGGCATATAGTAATGCCCTTAGTAAAAATATAGCAGGCTGCATGAATCGAAATGGGTAATCATAGGTCGTTGACCAAGCCTTTTACACCGTTTACAAAGTACCAAAGTTTTACACCAGCAAAAATGAAAAAGCGCCGACAGAGACTAATTGTAAGATAAATATTAAATTGATATTAAGCTTAACTTAAATATGTGAAAAATTTAGCAAGAGAATTGCGCATACATATAAATGAAACACACACGACACATATAATGTCTCTAAATAATTACTGATAAGGATTAATGGCCGAAAAATTACTCTGGAGTAAAATACCACATAATAAGATACCAATTTTAAATTTATTAAAATGTTATACTATCTTACCTAATGATTAAAGCAAAATATAAGAAACGGATAATCTATAAAGAGTTGAATATAGTCCGATAAGAGAAAATAAATACAAAACTGGCACCAAAAGTCGTTCAAGTTACTAAATTAAAAGAAAGAAACAGAAAACTTTAACGAAAGACTGCTAATGACTTATAAAGTGAGCTCAGAATTACGCAATAGCCATTACGCGGTTTTGCAATTACACACAAGTGTTTGCACATACTATTTCAAATATCAAAATATTTACATTCGGACATGATCTGTTTATTCCTTATTCTTAGCTACATACGTGTAGTTGGCTGTACTACTGCGAAGGGTGCCCTAGCTCTAGCTGTCTTTTCATTAAACGCATTACATTTAAGCATCTAAACGCATGCCCCATCATGCCTAACGAGTCTGGAAACAGCTCAATATCACATTGAATCCATCGCAGAGTAAACGTGACCGTGACAAGCAAGCGACAATTCCACACACTCCGCGAAAATCCACACAATTCGTGAACCAGAACGAGATTGAAGAGAAAGCACCTGCATCACTGTCAATCGCGAAAAAGATTATTTTAATTACTAGCACAACATGTGTTCAGCAACGGGATTTAGAAAATACGTCTATGGAGAAAAATGAGGGACTAAAATTACACCGGAAGAAATTCACAGCTATGGACTGAATTTCAAAAGAAGGAACAGAATGTGAACAGCAAAAATATGGGATTGAATCAAAAGAGGTGCCCAGAGAACATCTAGCACCTACGACTCAATTCTTCATCTTTCTATGGAGAAAATACGTCATTGGGAACATGGGGAATGTCTCGAAGCGTAATCAACTACGAAGATGGGCAAGAAATAAATGTTTAACGACCGCACAAGACGAAAGTTAATTCGAGATTGTTCGATCACGTTTAAACAAGTTGTTAAGTTTTAGGGACTTGCAGGGAGGGGTGTTTATTTATTATGGAAAATAGATCAATTTATAAGAGGACCACCGGATGCTCCAAAACCTTTTCTGAGGCGGAAGAAAGCAAGAGTGGCAGGCGTCAGTGCAATAGAAACCAGGGATGCGCGTCCCTCGCAAGCTACTCCCTCGAAGAGCATCCACAATCCATGCGTTCAAATGAGGCACATCCAAGTCTAATTAGCCTCAGATAACGTCAACGTGGGTATTATCGGCGCCAAACGGTGTCCGCAGATATGACCCATGGGATAGTAATCAGGCTACCAAAGAGCGATCCCGAGTCGAGGAAAATCCAAATTAATTACCATAATAATTTCTTTATGGACAAATGCATACATCTGCCCTTCCATTAAAGACGCTTCACGAAAAAATCAAACCTTCCAACACTAACGCTGATGACATAATATCCTCTGCCACGCGTCCACTCTCATAACATTCTCCGCCCTTGTGGCGGACGGCAAATGTATGGGAAGCTAGCGGCGCCATAAGGACACGCGAAATACGAGTATAATACCCGTAGAATGAGAGATTTGCGCCTGAAGGTGGAAGATTACCGTAAACTCAGCTTGACGTTGGCTTAAATCTCGAACTAACGCTGTGGGGACAAGCGCCACCCTGTGTGAAAGCGACGTTTCAAAAATTCTGCGTTAGCGGGTTTACCCAACTCGCGTATTTCTTCAATCCTGTTTAAAAAAAAGATCCACGCAGAGACATGCTTTTGCGAAAGTCTAGTGCATAGAAAGTGGTGCAGATCATCACTGAAAAAGATTAGACGCTTCGGAACAGCATCCACCAGAATAAAAGAAGACATATTCTCCTTTAACTACTTTATTCAGCTCTTCATAATTTCCAACTAGATCCATCGCTTCCAAGACCCGTCGTTATACCATCGCTATTCACCTACTTTTCATGAGCTAACACCTTATGCTATTCAGCGATGACCCTTTTTTCACTTCCACTACCTTTAACTTACTCGCATGTGCAAATCCTCCTCCAAACGCAAGTAATGTCCAAATACAATAATTATTACCAAATCCTTACCCCTTTTTTTAATTTCCATCATACCAATATAACATTTAATACGGAGGTTTGGTCTTTTTATGAATACCCATCAATCTTCTCTCGTAGTGGTGAAATATGAAATTAGATCAAATTGCATGTGAACTACACATCAAACCACATCTTCATTTCTTGCCATTAAAAGCTTTCTTCAGGGCCCAAAATGGAATTTTTCAGTTATTGGTTTAACGTTGTTTTACAGGGTTCGTCCGGAAAACAAGAGAGACTCCTGGGCTGGGCGCGCCGCTCCAGGCGCGCCCAGCACCGCTCTGATGGGCTGCGATTGGAGGGGGGTATGTTGGCAAGCGACGCTGAAAAAGGCAGTCGGCTCTGAGCTGTGGTGTAGTGAGGAGCTCTGTTAACGCGAACCTCCACGCTCGACCCACGTCACGGAACGCGATGCCGAAGTTTTTGGAGCAGCGTTATTCCATCAAATTTGCGGTAAAGCTTGGGAAATCGTCTACCGAAACTGTCGGTATGATTAACCAGGCTTACGGGGAGTCAGCCATGTCCAGAAACATGATCTTTCGGTGGCACAAGATGTTCGTGGAGGGCAGAGAAGAGGTCGACGACGAGTCTTCGAGAGGTTCCCGATGATGCCTTCGCGGGAGCGTTCCAGGAATGGGAACGCCGCTGGAACAAGTGTATCGACTCACAAGGGTCCTATTTTGAGGAATATTAGCTTAAGATATGTAAAAGTGTAATAATTTTTTTTCCTGAGCTCAGTACACTTATTTTCCGGACGAACCCTGTACATTGTTCATACCAACTTTTCACAAACGTAGCTTCTCTTCGTTGCACTCGATCTCGTTTCGATATTAAGCCTACTTCATGAGGATCCTATGCACTTGCAGCATACGCAAGGTGGGGCCTAACTAGCGTGAAATAACAGAGCTCCTTGACACCTTCATTTAAATTCCAAGTAATCTTTTTATGAATCCTTTTTATAAGCTATTCTGCAAATTTCAGGAATGTTTTTCCCCTGGACATTTTTGCAGTTATCGTTACACCAAAGTATTGTACTGATTCCACGTTTGTAACGTTTGTTACCTATATAGTGTGTTTTCCGGTTAATTAATTTTCCGGGGATCGAGATGGTGCGGGGGCTAACGTACTGGCTTCCCCCCAGAGGGCGCGGGTTCAAATCCCGGCGGTGTTGAATATTTTTCAGAGGAATCTCGATCCCTACTTGAGGTGCTTTGTGGAGGGCACCTTGGGTGAGTACGCCGTCCGTCGGATCGGACGTTATTTTCCGGACGAACCCTGTATGATAACATGACAGAAGGAAGCCACTTTTAGCAAACCAAATGAAATTGCGTGAAATATTTCCCTCGCCACTTCCACTTCCCTCGCCATTCTTCGACACACGTCCCAATGCTAAATTCTCAAATCGTAGTATAGCTGTTAAAACATTTCACATCAATCTGCCCTTTCCTTTTACGCTATGGAAACGTCGTTGTCCTTCACAAAAACTACCGATATTCCTGCTGTACACGCACTAAATTTATTTCTTATAACTACTACTTCTTGCATATTATATCAATCGTGACGGAGACTCATCGTTTCCCAGTACCTTGTTCATACGAGAGTCCTTCACTGCGGCGTCCACAGTTCAACCTTGGGTTCAACCATTCCCTTTCCCATCTTTGCACTCGAAGTCACCTACTTGGAGCATTCAGGCGGCATTCATTCCCTCACCGCAATCAAGATTCTCCGAATGCTCTCTCAATCTTTCCGCCTCGCCGTCGGTAAAAAGTGAAACATGGTCTTTTCGAATGAATCGCCCCTTGCACCGCATCCATCGGCATGGCGTTCACTCTTCGGCAAGCTTCCCCTCATCAAATGCACGCCTCATCGCTTTACTGAAGTACCATATCCCCTCATCTTCTCATGCCCTATAAAATCGGTTCATTTCATTTATTCTTTCTCAACTCTTTCTGCTTCAGATGAATTGATTGTTACATTAAATGAAGAATATAATGTATCTTTCCACTGCCCTTTATTTGCGTACAACCGGTTTCAACGCTCAAGCGTAATCATCAGATTTAATTAAAATTAATTTCCACAAGGTTGAGCCGGGAACAATTGATTGTTACATGTTTGTTCTAAATTTTCTTAATGCCTATCATTTTGTCTCCGACTCTTTGGTTCATTTACCAAGGTTCCCTCCCTCCAACATACAGCTAGCTTGGCGACATCCACTATTCCACCAGTGTATAAATACTACCACTAGGTCTTTTTCCGGAGGAATAGTGCGTTATGGACCAACAACCTTTTATTTCTTCATTGTCAGGAGAAAAGCCCATTGGTTCCTCCTATCATTCTGCCAAACATTGTTTTTCCAAGTTCTTCAATCTTGAGTTTCGCTTGGTTGGCACTAAATTGCACACCTTGCATTGAGTTGTGCACCTCTTCTTTACAAGAATGAGGATAATTAGTTGCCTTCATCTGCACGGCTTGAAAATTAAAGTCGTGACTCCCAAGCACTCGTTCGTGCCCTTCTCGGGGCTAAAATAACACTTCACCTCCTTCGCTGGGATTTTTTAAGCTTCACCCTCGCAGCCTTTCCTCCATCTTGGCCTTTCTCGACGATCACAATCCAACCTTCTCGAATGACTACACTTTCTTCCCCATTCAAATCTTCATTACTTCCGCTCTGTAATCACGCGCACATTCCTCGGCGCCGCTATCGCAGCGTGTCGCATGGCGTGCGTATCTGCGCCGCTAACGTGGGCGCGTGTGCGAGAGGCTTTCGCCGCCCATCTCCATTGAGATCCCTTCGTGGTGACGAGCGAAGTTCTTCCTTGAGTGCAGTCGGACCTATTTCGCGGCACTATCCCCACCCCTTCACATTGACCCACCCGACGTGACTGGGGATTTACCTTCGGTGGCTGCTCCGAAAATCTCTTCAGTCCAGTCTCTCTCTTTCACTGCTCTCGACAACGTCCCGAATTCCTACGACCACCCCATTATCCTCCCACCGTCTCCGTGTCCGAAATACGTAATATTGCATTCGCAGCACGCTTTTAGCGCACTTTAGTGATGCACTCAACGGAGTAGTCCCCGTCCAGAGACTCGAGCACTCAACTTATGTTGGGAGCATCTTACTCGGGAGATTTTTCTATTGAAACAGCAAAAGTGAAACGAGAGGCTTTGGCGAGATGAATCCACTTGGAAATATAGCATGAAGGTGTGTCGTTGATTTCCGCAAAGCAGTACTGCTGGCGATGGATTAATTTATCACGCGGCGGCGGTGACACGAGCCATACCAAAAACAGGTCATCGTGGTCTCCACCGCCATTCGTTTGAAGAAGGGCTGCTGCGTGCTCGATGGCCTATCGTTTGGAGGCAGGCGATCCACTTCACGGGTTTTCTCGCTTTTTTGGCGAGTTGACCCAAGGCGGGTGGGTGAGCCTCATGCCTTTCGAGCGCCGCCGCCTATCATCTCCGCTGTGGTTCGTCGAGCGCGTATTTCGCAGCCAATCGCGACATTTAAAGGTTGAAGCATTAACATTGTGCGGCTAGACGATCACGTGAAGCTCACCGAAGTCCATTCAACGGTTTTGCACTCGTCAGCGTGAATGCCAAGTCAATAAAACAATGCACATCTTGAGTTTTTTGCCATTTAAATATGACGAATAAATGGATCCTACAGATGCAATTCGTGCATGGAATGACGCGGACAGGTGTCGAGGTTGCACTTTCTACTAATTAAATTGGCCAAAATCTAGGAATAAACTCATCTGCCTATTTCCCTATGTGCATCTTCAGTTTGAAGGGGAAAGTGTGAAAGCAGGCAGCGGTTTACATGGTCCGGTCACCTTTTCTACATTGTGTATTGCCTTTTTGATCGGTTAATAAACACTTCGAGGCCATGACAAAACAAATAAATGCAGGCAGTCAAAGAGTGAGGGGTCGCAGAAAGACGCTTCTCCCCGTCGCTCGGGTGAAGAGCTGAAAGTATCCTTCGATTTATCTCAACTCGTGTTCGGGAGAACTGAGCGCCAGCTATGACTGCGAATGCGGCCGCTGATCAGGAAGTCTTCGACCGACAGAGAGATCTAGGAGACCTTTTCGTGGAAAAGAAAACCATAGGCAATAATGTGTTGCAACACGGGAGAGGCATGCTGAAGGCCCTTGCAGTGGAAATGAAAGCATTTTCAGAAAAGGAGAGCGAGACACGGAGAACTGAGTCACGCCACCAATGTGTTTTGACGGTGAAGTGAGATGTGCAAACGGAAAAGGAAGAACCTCTCGCTCAAACTACAGAAGCTATTCATGTGTCAGCACGGCGGCAATATAATTGCTGGCCTCGACATGCGACGCTCGTTTTGCTTCGTCAGTAGAACAGACAGAATACGTAAGAGCTGCATAATGAAGAGCACACAACAGGGCAACGCAAATATAGGCCCTCGACTGGATAGTGGCGGCGAGATATGAACAGTGATGGTCGCGGAAAGGGAAATCAATGGAAGCATTGAAAATGTGCATGTACTCGTACAGAAGAATGAGAGCTGTTGATGCAACAGGTGGAATGGTGGGATGAAATGAGTCGTAAAAATATTATAAGAAGCGTAGAAGAAGATGAAGAGCGTCTTAATGATAACTCCGAAAGGTGTAACGTGTAACTTGAACGGATACATTAAAAGACACGGCGGCGTGACGTGCGTCGACGCTAAGTGAAAAGGAAGAGTGACAGAAGAAGATCAGAGATGAGATAAGTACAATAGCGTCAAAGCCTTCCAGGATTGATGAGAAGCGGCCATGACAGCTCCGACGGCCGCGCTCTACACATGCGCCTACAGAAAATAAATGATACTATTTTCAATTCAAACTATTTTAGTGACAAGAACGAAAAGGATAACCGATGAAGAATTTTGACAGACGAAAATCCAAACCAGATGAAAAAGTACAAAGGGGGAATCGCTGTCGCAGACGCGACACCCGGAATGGAACTCGGGCCCTCAGATTATTACATAACAGCCCAGCATTTTATCCAGTTGACTACTACGGCCCTCTTCACGACAATGAAATGAAGATTGTCGTTCGATGTTCTCACACTTCTATTAGGGTTCATTATATACCTGTAAAACTGAGCATAACGCTTCATCGATAGGTTAAAAAAGAGTGATAGCCGACCGATAGGACACGAAAGACTTTCACTAATGAAAGCCCTACTAGTGTCCACCTATTCCTGTATGGAATAAATTAATATATTAATGATTTAATTATTATTTCAGCCAATCAGACGATCCGAGGTTTTCAGAGAATTTCCGAAAGCCTCCGAAAACATTTTCATATCCACTTGGGACTTCATAAAAATTCTCATGTGCAAGAAACGCTTGCCTCACTTAGTCATCGCTCGCTTCAGGTCCTCATTGAACGCTATCAAAGAGCATTTAAGATGTGTTGCATCCGCTTCCCTCTCCTCTCCATTCCGCCAACATGGGCCCCACTGCCCCCGACATCCCGCTGCCTCACAATTTCTCTTTCAACTCCTTTTGCCTCCTCTCCTCATTTACTCACACCTCTCCTCAGTCAGGCAAGCCTCCAGCTCCCCGCAACGGTAGCGCCCTTGGCGTTGCGGTGGTTCGTAGCTTCACGATGCCCGACACTCGTACAACATATCCACGAAACGACCGAGGGTACCAGATTAGAGACTCATGGCCGCGGGAAGTGCGGAGCCTCGCATCATCCTTTCGGCACTCTGATGACCTCGAGGCTGACCGGTGACTGATGAACACTCGGGGGAAATCGGGACCGGCACCTCCCGCACCACGGTGTATTGACACCGAGACTGACCCGACTCGAAAGGGCCGACGGAATTGGAGCGGGTTACCTGAAACACGATGGCAGCGTCAACGGGGAACCCGCGCAGAAAGGTTATAATGCAGCCCCATGATTACATAACAGCTCGAGCGGGAAAAATAATGCAACAAGAAGAAACTAAGTGGTCGTGCCGGCTCGAGATAGAAAAGAAAACCACCGAGAACTTTCCCCGTCAATTTAAAAGAGCTGTCATCTTGGGAGACCTCTATTCAAGGGCGCCCGAACAACACGCTTCCCTTCCGATCCACTCTCATTCCGGTGCTCCAATGAATCCTTCGTCGGTCGACAGTTGTCGATTTCACAAATCACAGCCGATTTGAACCTTATCTACTTTTTAGCGATGACTTGAACCTTCCTTGGAACCTTCCTCAGATCGATTTTTTAAATTTTCACTCCGTCTACGCCCCATCCATTCCCAATTAAACTCATCCTAACCTACTATGACACTCCTTTCATGAAAGTGGCGTAAATGCTACGAAATTATGAGCACTTACATATTTTATTTTTTCCACACCAAATATGCATACATCTCATCCCTCATTCCTACGCATTCCAATCATGCATCCAGTGTCCCACATCGGGAGGAAGACGACAAAAAGATATTCCGTCCACTTTAACCAGGCAAGCTAATAAATTTGAATATAAAAGAAACTCGTGAAAATCTAACATGAACTAATAAAAACATAATATAGATAAAAAAGACTTAACAGACATCATTGCGATTTTTTTGATGAATAGAAAGACAGGATGGGATTGGAAGAGGAACATTGGGATGAGAAGATGAGAGAGTGGGCCTGCATTAAATGCATGGATCTAAGAACGACGGGCGTGAAAAGGACGGAAATATTGGGAGGTGAAGAGGCCGGCTCGTGGGACATTTGATCGAAGGGCAGCCTCAAAAATAATTGGAGCCGACGTCCAGGGATGACAACCGGGATCATACCGATAACACACTCCTGGGTTACGCTTGGACGGCGATAGATTTAGAGCAATAGAGTTTAGAAAAAATTGCCGCGTACATTTTCTCGGGGGTAGGCATTGATAGGTTTAGAGGAGCAGAATTGAAACCCTTCTCCTAAGGAGAGGTTGCGGTGGCAGTTATCGGGTGAAGCAGCAGAACGCTGTGGTCATTTTCTCCACGAGGAATCGTTGGGTTATTTGGTAGAGGTAGAACTGTCAGGGAATTGAGGTAGAGGAGAGAAGAGAAAACCGACGTTGGCATTAACTACTCTTAACGAAAGAAAAGGGTTCCGATATGACACATCCCATCCGACGCCCGTTTAATTACTCTTCACATAGCAGCCGATATAGGGATCGGTAAAATATTTTCTAAGGCCACCGGGCTTCGAACTCGGGCTCTCGTGGTTGCGGAGTTGACGCTGCGTTGGATGCGACATACTAGCTTTCGGGAGGTCGTCCTCGCTGTTCGCATTGAGTCGGGGCGGAGGGTCTGGGAGTGGAGAGGGGAGGGGAGGGCGGGCAGGGAGGAGGAGAGGCGACGGGAGTGAGCTTCCCACGGGAGGCAGGCTTCGCTCGTGGGGCCACGAGCGGAATCTAAAGCAAGGAAGCCTTTCAGGGAACAGACCGGAAGGGGAGGGTTTTACTATAGGCGCCACTCGGTTGCTGATCAGGAAGGGAAGTTCCGAGCCTTCCCCGCGCACGGGAGTGGGTGCTGCGTGGATGTGTGGCCGTCGATGGGAGCGTAGGACGGGCGATGGGGGGGACGGAAAAGGCGCGGGCCGAGTGCGCCCGTTTAGAGGTCGTACATGGCATCCGCGTCATGACTGGGCCTCGTAAATTGGAGAGATGCTTCCCCAGGCCCGTGACACGGGCGGAGCGGGCGTGTGGGTGGGCGCTCTTTATACGGGTCGACGGCGGCAGCTGTCACAGTGGACTTGCAGATGTTTTGCTGGTGGGTTTAATCCGCGCGAATGCTCTGAACGCTTATTCGGATGAAACGCGCGTCCATATTCAAGAATGTCAAATGCTTTCGTCGGTGGGGGAAAGTTCAGGGCGATGAAAGACATTTAGTGCCCATGGAATGGAACTCGAATTTATGAGTGTGTTAATGTAATATTCGTCTTGATCTCTGAACATCACGGTGAAAAGTCGTCTCAATAGCGCACGGAAGAGACGTGAAAGATCACCAGCCATTACACTGAGTACTGATTCCTTCATGCGGAAGTTTGACTTCCAGTATTCAGTTTGGGAAGCTGTCTGCATCGTTTCTCGAGGTCGTGGCCACGGATCGTGCGAAGGAAAATGATCCCTAACATCGATCCGATCTTCAAATAACTATCCGTTGTGGTCTCGTGTTGTAGTGATGGGATAGAATTATTCCCACTGTGTATTCGTCCGGCAGTATGAAACGGGCATGCAATCTTCGTCTTTCGGCGACTTCCTTTTTGAGGATCTCCAACAATAGTGGGACTCCTGTGTTAGCTCAGGAAGACTCTCCAAGAAACGGGCAACTCTTCTCTGTGGCTTGCTAAATTTAAGACATCAGATCGTTCTGCTCATGGTCACGTATTCTCGCCGCGCATTCCGTGTGAAGCCTCACCAACTCGAAATAACACCCCTCATCAACCCTTGCATCCAGCAATTCCTTACTGTTCGTGCGAAGAACTCGTGTCCCCGTTATGGAGCTTCAATGACATTTAGACCGCCTTTTCACACGTTAGGTTCTCGGGCGCAGTAGACTTCCCTTGTGTTCCCGCTCTGCCACTCAAACTTCATGAATGCATATGACCCAGAAGGCGGGCCAGTCTGATTTTCCTCGCCAACTATGACGGTTCAAGGTGGCCAGGCCGGTGCGCGATGGTGCCATCCCAGTGCTCACGGCCTCGGCTCCTTTGTATGCATACTTGGCGAGTGAAGTTGAAGGCGCCGAGTGCGGGAATGAAATCGGCGCGGCGCAAGAGGGAGTCTGACGAGGGGCGGCGGCTCAGGGGTGAGTCCAAAGAAGCCACAGGGGGCGGATCTTTGTCGCAAGGAATCCTAAGTACTTGAAGACGCTATATGACTCGAAGAACAGGCACGGTTGAGGGCGCATTTTAATGGCGGGGGGGGGGGGGGGTTAATTCGCCAAGAGCTCCACCGATTGGTGCGATATTCGATTGTGGAAAGAATGAAACATAAACTGTAAGTCTAGGATGAAAATCCACGAGCCAATAATTATTCCGGAAGAGAGAGACTTTGCTTTATTGATATTATGAGAGGAGCAGGGTTGCCAAATGCGCGATTTTGAGAATGAGATAAAATAAGAGGTGGGTTGTTGGAGGAAGTGAGTGAAGTGATTCATGTTGAATCTGGGGGAATGGGAGGGCGGAGGGAATTCCGAAGAGGAGAAGCGTTTGGCTTCCACATGCAGGCTCGACTATCAGCTCAAGCATTCACTCCTCCTCGGGAGTATTATCCGGTAGAGTATGACCGAGTTTGGAGGGGTGGAACGTCAGTTCGGCTGTTGGTCGAAGGAGTTGGGTTCACAACCCAATAGAAATCAGATTGATGCTTTTTAACACCTCCGGCTTCCCCTAATCTGCGCGATGTCTCAAAATCTTTACGGGAAACCTGAGGCGGAAATGAGAAAGGAACTATTGCTCTCTCCCAGAATGCACGAGTTAAAATTACGCCGTCTCCGTCTCAAAATAAATTAAACAAGTGAGATGCAGAACCGTCCGTGGCAATGGCAGTAATATCAGTTATCACTTTCAATGACTCATATATTGGTTTAGAAGTAAAATAGCAGAGGCACATGGAGATGTTGCTAATTGCCTCCTATATATTCTGACGACCCATTATATTTTTCAAATGAATGACAATAATTGTAAACACAAAATCTATTTTCATATTAACATACTTTTATTATTTTCGATTCGGTCTTTTCGGGGAAAAATAAACAAAATTTACTTTGCTTACAAAGTCAACACAGTAGTCCATCCTTTCGAACAATGTATTGTTAAATCAAAACTCTGAACTTCATACTTGTGCATCAAATTTTTCAAATAATGTAGTCATATTACAATTAATGAAAACTCAAGTGTATGATGGTTATGGGGTAACAATCTCTTATTTATCTATCTATAGCTTTCGTAAGCATTTCCTCGAATAGCAAGCAAAGTTCCAAATTCTATTCAACAAAAGAAAAATATAATTTTAAGAGAAATTTCTAAATTGGAGTACCTTGAACACATTTTAATAAGCCAAACACCCTTCAAAGATGAGACAAGCCGCGGCCATGAAGCGTGGAACAAATACGACCGATGAATCAAGCTATTGTTATTACGTCGTAGTAGTATTTAGGGGAGGCGACCGACAGCTGAGGTCATTTGCGCCATAGGGGATGGACAGGCAAGGATGAAGGGTGGAGAGAAACCCGGCGTCGGGATTAGCCTACTCTTAACGAAAGGAGCTAAGGGGTCCGAAGCTTAACGTCCCATCCGACGGACGGCGTACTCACTCAAAGTGCCCTCCACAAAGCACCTCAAGTAGGGATCGAGATACCTCTGAGAAAATATTCAACGCCACCGGGATTTGAACCCGGGCCCTCTAGGTGGGAAGCCATGTTATTACGTTTCCTTCATCAACTTTCCTTTCGAAAATTAAAATTTGACTCGGGTGGTCACGGTGAAGTGCCACAGAAATGACACAGGAGTGATTCTCAACATGACCATAATCTGGAACAGCCAATTCCAAATTATTTTCAAAAATGTAATCAGCGCAAGGGAAAAAATGCCAATACCCTTAAAGTTTTTTCCAGTATCAACCTCAAGAGTTGAAATTGCAAACCGAGTGAAACCCCGGGGGAAACTTCCCTGGGAGAAACATGACGGAAGACAACACTCGATGATAATACCTTTCCTCCGCCACCATTGTGTTCAAGTCCTCCCCTTCTTTCAATCAGGAGGTCCCCCGACCCCCCTCTGAAACACCTCCAGCTCCCATTCATTGCCGCGCCAACCCTCTCATCTCCCATCCCTCGCCTCCCAACCCTCCGCCTACCTCCACGATCACACCCCGGGGTTTTCCTCTTCAGTCCACGCCAGTGTTTCCCTCAAGCCTCCACGACCCCTCCGCCCTCGAGACCACGCTCTCCCGCCCGGTCATTCATTCGCTCCACCTCGAAAATGGTCCCACGCGCACCGAACGGCGAAATAAGACACCGCCGAGACCCGTCAACACCGCGCGGTTTTCAGGACAGCACTCCGTCTGAGGGCATATCATAACACCCTATAAGCCGAAGAATTCTGCATGTCCGGGTTTTCACCGCGTTGTTGTTTGAAGCCGACAACAGTTTCGCCGAAGTTTCATCCGGCGTCTTCAGGTCGAAGATGTTCGACCTGAAGACGCCGGATGAAACTTCGGCGAAACTGTTGTCGGCTTCAAACAACAACGCGGTGAAAACCCGGACATGCAGAATTCTTCAAGCCACCGCCGCGAAAATCTACGCAGCCATATACCCTATAAGCCGGCCGCTTCTAAAATAGCAGAAGAAACATACTGTTTTTGGTCCTGTAAGTTTTTAATGTTGAATGACGAGTGCTCTTCACTGCCCGGGGAATACTGCGCAAGAATCAGGCGAAAGCCCAAAAAATAACCATAATTTCTGGAATTTTGTCCTGGCTACAATTATCATTTGGGTAATCCCTAGGGGTCTAGCCACAAAAACTACACAGCATTTTTTCCCGGCCATGAAACATGTCAATTGTCTAACGACCATTGTTGCTGTACGGCCATGAAATATTGCATCAAATGCAACGCCCTTATGTGCCACCTGTTGCAAGAGTCAAATTGAAAAAAATAGCACCATAACGCATTCGGCATACGCAGGGCATTCACAAGGGACACAAATATCCAAAGGTAAAAAACAACACTCCAGTGCTCTTAAGAGGCATTCTTAAGTTTTGTGAAAGACAACACTTGCAAATCTGGATCAAGGTCAGAGAAAACAGAATTAATTATACTATCTAAGCGCAGGTAATACGAAAAAAATGACATTGAGGTGAGTGTTAATATATTTCGGATTCCGTAGTCAAGAAACGGACATTAGCCAATCGGCTCCACAGTTTTGGTTTCCTCGGAACGCTCTCCCAACGACGCCCGTCTCACCGATCACTTCGTGCAATGAAGTAAGGGCAGGGTGCGCAAAGCAATTGGCGTAGGACAATGAACTCGAGGGGTTTTTGCGAAATTTCAGCGGAAAATGTAGGATATTATTTTGGATTTTACAGAATGGCTCGCCAAAAAAACTTGGCTAAAAATTATCTGTGAACGCAGGCACCAAATATTTAATGTTCAAGATGCATGAAACTTTATTTGGCATCAAGGAAGAAATATTTGAGGTAAAACAAAAGGATGTTGCCGTATATCACCAGTATATTGCATAAAAATGGCTATCGCAAAAAGTGAGAATTAAATAGTTTCAATGCTTTTTTTTATTTTCACACTTAAAATGGAATTCAACCAATAAAAACCACGTAACTGTGTGCCCCGATTTATGGCAACCGTTTCCAATTTGTCGGTTACCGGCTTTCGGCCTAACTTTAAAAACTAATCTCAATAGAAGGGGTGGGCAAGTTTATTACGCCACGCACCCAAGCATTTCTCAATGCATAGTCAAGGGGCTGCTGCATCGACCATGTCGTGCCGAGCTACGCCCAGAAGACGAGGTCGCCTTCTCTCACCTCACCCACCCCGGAGGCCCCAATCGGGAAAATCAATGCTAACACTATAGTCATCCCTGAGTGGGCGGTAATATTTCAGCAGTCCCATTTTCGCCTCATAAATAAACATACGATTCAAAAAATTCTAAAACAAACCCCTGCGTCGAACTATCAAACTTGGGAATTGAGATAAATTTTCCGTTGCAGAGGAGGCCCACACTGTGATCGAAAAGGTGTCTAAAAAAACGAAGAAAATAATGAGAGGTGCCTCAAGATTGAAAAGACCGAAAACGAAATTTACAATGGATCTTAGCAGTCAACGATACATTTGAATGCTAATACTCAACGCCCACATCACTAGGTTATCAATTTTAATGTTTCCATTTAAAATACAAGTAAAGCATATTGCTGGACCTGCCGAATCACTTATCGATAACTGTTTAATCACATCGCTTTCGATATTCAAGCTGTATTATTTCGAGTTGATTTCAATGCAGAGTCGTTGACGTGTGTTAACATACCAAAGACTGCCAATTCTCTCCATACTACAGCTATGAATAGCATCAAAATTGCAACGAATGGCAGCAATACTCGTGAATATTTCTAATGAGATAAAATTATTTCACGTTTCATAACTAAGGTCATGAGGATTAAAACAATCATTACGTTGGCGAAAAAAATACAGTGTGATTCAATATCTGAAGCGGCTATTCAATGCAGAGTCAAATCCAATTATTCCAATGGAATGAACAGCTAAGGGTAAAAGTGGACCGGGGGAGGGGGCAGGCTACGAGTACGTAGACCGAGGCGCCGCGAGAGAGCGGAGGCGAGCAAACAGGTGCCCTCACATGCACGGGGACATCTGTGAATGGGACTTAATAATTTACGCACAATATTCTCACATTACCTGCATATTTTCCACAACTTTCATTACACAAGTATGAGTAAATGCATTTCTTGCGGAAACGAGGCCAGCTTTCTTGCAGTTACTTTTAGCTGAATAGTCAAACGAGAAAGGATTTGCAAACTTAGGTCGCAATGCCATATTAATGTAAGAGGCACCGAGGGAGAAAATTACTTCATTACGCAGGAAACGATATGTTCAAATAGAAGGAATAAATTTAATACTATGCTTGGAAGCAGAAGAAGCGACGGGAGGAAATTGGTGGAACGACGACATTTCAACAGCCATGCACTGAATATTATTAATTCAAAAGGTTTTAGTAAAAATTATAGTGTTTATATATCTGAAGTAACATTGAAGACATTCCAAGAATTAACAAGTACTGTTGATTCGCCAGGATTCAAGTCAAAACGAGGCGAATATGAGTACAAAATATCCATTTCTCGACACTTTCCTTTTCAACGCAACATATACTTGAAGAATTCTGCATGTCCGGGTTTTCACCGCGTTGTTGTTTGAAGCCGACAACAGTTTCGCCGAAGTTTCATCCGGCGTCTTCAGGTCGAAGATGAGGGACTCAGATTTTGGCCGTCCTTATATAGGTGGTCCCGTCCAGGTGACGTGGTGACAAGATTCAACTGCACCAAAAAAATAGCGGACGCGCTCCCCGGACCGAAGGACAAAATCTCGAAAGACCTATACGAAGGGGTCTATCAAGTACCGAGTTCATGTGGGAAAGCCTACATCGGGGAAACATGCCGAGCTATGAAAGTTCGGATGAAAGAACACCTCCGGGCTACTACGAACAAACAGTTTCACCTCTCGGCCATCTCCGAGCATAAGTGGAGTGAACCCGGCCATGATATTCTATTCCATGACGCTACAATCATAAGTAAAGAAAGTAGATATTACCCACGCCTAATCAGAGAAGCTATTGAGATAGCCAAAAACCCGGCGAATTTCAATAGAGATGAAGGCTACCATCTCCACAACGCGTGGAAGAGAGTCCTCCGAAAAAGGACCAATCAGAGAGCAGCACCTGGACGGGACCACCTATATAAGGACGGCCAAAATCTGAGTCCCTCATCTTCGACCTGAAGACGCCGGATGAAACTTCGGCGAAACTGTTGTCGGCTTCAAACAACAACGCGGTGAAAACCCGGACATGCAGAATTCTTCAAGCCACCGCCGCGAAAATCTACGCAGCCATACGCAACATATACTTATAGATTCCAAATCTCCATAAGGTGACGCACAGCTGGAGGAAAAGGATACAGCCAGTAATATCATAGTTGGGTAATGATTAATATGAAAGTTACCAATGGGAAATTTGCAAAGATTGTTATAGAAATCAAAACGAAATCCATAGCAATAAATTAAAAATCTTAGTTTTCTACAAATTCCTTGCAATAATCAACCCACCCTACTCCAAGGTTCTCTGATACACATTTGGACGACATTACCTAGTTCTTACACACTGGCACTGTCCAAAAGCTAAGTAAATAGTTCAGATCATTTCACGATAACCTAAATAAACACACTGAAACAAAACTGACTGATATTTAAGCATTAAAATCCAGTATTTAGAGAAAAAACATTAAATTTTAACAAAACTCAATCAATGCACATTGACGTACGTTTTTTAAAATTAATTAGGATATTATCGGAGTAGACGGATTTTATTCTGTATAATAATTGTGTCCACCTTTGATTTCCATCCTAATGGTGACACATCGTCCATCCGCCCACCCTAAGTACCACAAATGACTGAACAGGCCAGATAAAGAGTTACACGCGAGGACCCGACACTTGCAAACAATAGATAATGTTTGGTCCTTAAAAAGGGTAACTTACTTGATACTCATTGAGTTGAAGGTGCTTAGCCTTGAGACTAGGTGAATGTGCTAGACGGGTATTTATTATTCGTATGGCGACATTCGTCGAAATTTTCCACATGGCACATTTAAATCGGAGATGTTAATCTGGGGGCCCTAATTGGGCACGTCCAGCGACCCGCCTCCGGTGTCCCAATGACGCCGCCGCCCGCGTCGACGGCGCGGGGGGAAGGGGGGCGGGCAACGTGCCCTCGGCCCCACCGACCGAAGAGCTCCTCGTCGCGAGCCAAGACATACGCCGACCCGCGGAGCACGAATGATTGACGGCGCACCCTCGCCTCGGTCGACGACAGGAATTCAAACAGACCAGAAGGCGAGGAAGAAGAGGACGGTTCGGTGCTTGGCCCGTTGGGGGAACGCGAGAGCCGTACACCAACTCCCTCGATGCAAGATTGCGTGAAGCGCCGCTAAAACCGACTGCCGAAGACAAAAAAGACGAGTGCACGGCGTTTAATCGCGACCACGACAGTGATGATCAGAATTTAAGAGGGTCGATAGATGGATGGCCGGGGAATTACGTGGAAAGGAAATGTTTTCAACTATTGGAAGTTGCTACCGTCGCAAATTGGGTGGGCGTAGGTGGTCCAAGGTGTTGGCCAGGCAACAGATGAACAAAACTTGACGAAATCGACAAACTTCCATCACCGAAAAGACGTGGGCACAATGGCAAGGAAGCGAAAATTTCGGCCAAGAACAAGTTATGAACAAATATTTAATATCGCTCTCTAGGTCTGTGTCTCGAAAATGGTCAGATATTACATAAGTTGTCTTGAATATGATTGTACACAAAATAAGAATATGAATTCATGTATTCAGACAGAGTTGCATGAACTCCACCGGCCTAGGGTTCAGCACCAGGTGCATTCGAACTTCACCCACCAGTTCGACCTTCGAGTTGATACGTGTGGTTTATATATATGTATATTTTTTGTGTGCCTCGGCGTTTCTATTTTGTTCGCCAGTGCTAACTGAATATACTTTATTATTAACTTACATAATACTTTTAAATAATATCTATTACATATATATGTGCGTATATGTGTGTGTGTATATATATATATATATATATATATATATATATATATATATATATATATATATATATATATATATATATATATATATCTTCCCCGGACTACAGCCTTGACGTAGTGGAAGGGCTTGTGCGTTCCGATGACCCCTAGAGCTGTGCTGGCGGGAGTAATCATAATTGCTCCAGGTAGGGTCACCATTGCCAGATAGGTCAAAAGTAAGAGGCCAGACGAAAGGTAGAAAGAAAAATGAGAAAGTATCAATAGAGGGTTGTCCAAAGCCGCAAAAGACACTATTGGAACCGTTAACGCTTAAAGGACTAGGAAACCATGGATCACGGATTAGATGATTACAAAGATGGATGAGTGGAGAAAATGAAAAAATGTAAATACAGAGTAAGGCAAAATGAAGTACAAGGAGTTAAACAATTAATTAAGGCTGGCAACAAATAAAGCAAAAGAAGCATGGTGGAAGACGCAGTGTGACGATATGGAAAATCTGCAGAGAAAGGGTGAAATCGGTGCACTGTACAGGAGAGTTAAATTATTATCGGGAAGTAAGAAAGGGAGATCCATGCTAACAGTCAGAGATAAGGCGGGTAAGATAATAGTTGACACAGGAAAGATTCAAGAGAGATGGAAGAAAAATGAAGAAGAACTGTATGGTAAAGAACTTAGACCAACAAAATTGACATAGAAAAGGAACATGACGTACAGGAATCCTAGGTGCAGGAATACTCGACGATGATATAGGAAGGGCATTAGGGAGATGAAACTAAATAAGGCCGTGGGTGTGGATAATATTCCCGCAGAACTATTGAAATGTTTAGGATAATGTGGAAGGAAGAGGTTATATGGGCTGATTCGTAGTATTTATGAGGAAGGAATCTGGCCGGAAGACTTTGTGAGATCCGTTTTAGTTCCTATTCCGAAAAAGGTAAAGCCTACATCATGTGAGGACTACAGGACGATAAGTTTGATATCCCACGCAGCTACAGTTGTTCCCAGGATCATAAACAAAGTGATAGAGAGTAGGGCAAATGATTATTTAGGGGATGATCAGTTTGGGTTTAAGATGGGGAGAGGCACGCGTGACGCCATTTCAGTGATGGGATTATTAATCGAGAGGAATATGTAATACAACCAGGACGTATATGCCTGTTTCGTAGATTTCGAAAAAGCGTTTGATAGAGTGAACTGGGAAAAACTAATGAGTATATTGCAGAAAATAGGAATAAATTGGAGGGACAGGAGGCTAATCCGCAACCTGTATATGTCTCAGACTGCTCAGGTACGAGCGGGGAACTGGGAATCCGGATGGGCAGTGTTAGGAAGGGGTGTAAGGCAGGGTTGCCCATTATATCATAGTTGCTGTTCAACCTGTATGCAGAGGAAATGATTACAGAGGCATGGGAAGAAATGCAAGTAGGAATGAAAGTGAGCGGGGAATTCGTAAAATCAGTTAGGTTCGCTGATGACCAAGCTTTACTTTGTCAGTCAGCCACGGGGTTGCAAGCATTGCTGTGCGAATTGGAAATTCAGTGCGACAGGTATGGGATGAGAATCAATATTAATAAAACAAAGGTTATGCGATTTTCTAGAAATAAAAATGCTAAGCTTCACATTAAAATAGGATGGCAAAAACTAGAGCATGTAGAACAGTTCACCTATCTCGGTAGTGTTTTGGCCCAAACGCTCAAAGTAGTAGGGACATAAGTAGAAGAATTGCGCTAGGCAAGGAGGCTTTCACAAGGACGAGGGTGTTGATGACAGGGACATTGAGTAAGGATATTAAGAAAATACTCGTAAAGACTTTGATATGGAGAGTAGCTTGGTACGGCGCGGAAACTTGATCATTGAAGCAGGAGGATAGACGTAGATTGGAGGCTTTTGAAATGTGGTTGTGGAGAAGAATGGAGAAGTTGAAATGGACATAGAAGAAAACAAATGAGGAAGTACTTGGTATGGTGGGCGAAGAAAGGGGTTTGTTGGGAGAAATCCTATGGAGGCAGGAAAAGTGGATGAAGGGGGTATTGACCGGCAGTGGGATGTTGAAGACTAATTGAGGGGAGAATGTTAGGCAAACGAGGAAAGGGAAGGAACAGGATAGGGATGTTGGACGGGATGAAGGGAGGAAGAAGGTACTCAGAGATGAAGAGGGATCTGATGTAGAGTAGGATGTTGTGTTTTGCTAGGGGTCACAAAATTTAATTAGTAATTATGTCCTTCCAAAAACCTACCTTAAACGATAGATTACCTAAAAATAATAATAATAGATATGTGTGTGTGTACATATACATATTGTGTAATACATTGAAACACAGAAATACCAAGAAAAGACACTCGCAAAAGTAGCTTTGACGTTTCGACGGCCGTCATCATCGGAAGTTTATATTCTGATGATACGGCCGTGTTGCCGTCAAAACGTCAAAACTAAATTTGTGAGTTCGTTTTCTTTGTGTTTTTGTGTTTAAATGTCTAGATCAATGTTCTTTATATTCGTGTCGTCGCCGAAGAGCGTTAGTGTATGCGTAAAAGCAAATGATTTAAGGGCACATTTTTCTCAATATTATTGGATGTATGTGATGCGTATCTCCATACTTGATCACCGCCTCGATAGTTGACAACACGGGGATGAGTGGCCATGGCAAACGCATCTCTCAGCACGACCCGGAAGTTTTCCAGCGCCGGCTGGCCCCGGATTGCTGGCCTTCGCCGCGGTGCGGCCGTTGCCTCCGGTGCACTCGGTGCTCGACCTCGCGCAGCCGCAGCAAACAGCAGCACCGCCTCCGCGATGCATTGCCACCACGACTTTTCACGGTGGAGACGGCGAGAATATTGTTCAACCAAAAAATGTTACCTTCCAGACATGTTGACAATTCCCAAGAATTTTGTCGCGTGAATTTTATTTCATGCCATCTTTTTTATATTTACTCAGACGCCGCCGAAGAGAATTCAGCGATCCTAAATACTTAACCGTAAAAGATATGCATTATTTCAATTGAAATTACACCCGAACCTAATCGTATGGTTGTGTAACTCATTCATTCCCAGACTTCATTCAAAATTCTCTGGAGTCAAACTCCGTGCATAATACTTAAATTCTCGACCAATGCCAGTCATTTTGAAGTGAACGATGAACATTTTAATCACGAATGTCACCTGAAAACTTCGAATTTGCCATCCCATCCTCGGTATTTAGACGAGTGGCCTGTAAAATATAATTCGTGGGGGCGTTCGACTGCCGAAGCCCAAAACGTGCCTCATGCTTTGTCCGGAAAATATCATTTCTCCTCTAATGAATTTGCAGCTCGGTGACGAGCTCGGCACAGGGGTCATTTCCGAAGACTGACCAAGGCGTATCAGAGCGTTTCAAGCTTTTCTAATAGCAAGGAAGGAGGCAACCACCAAATTTATTCGTGATATTTCTCCTTGGACTGGCCAGTACGTGCAGTTTTCTTATGGGTCACACAGCACGGCATCCTTTCTCCTGTAAAGTTGGGCCATGGCAGTAGGCAAATAAATGCAGCACATTCAGCTCAAATAACCACAATCACTTACATTGACGACTGACCGTTGCACCCAGCCACACGATGAGCAATTGGTCGATTTGATAGTAGAATTTTTCAAACTTGAATCGGGAACTACGAGGGTCATCCGGAAAGAAGTACCCGTTCGTGCCGCATGAAGTGCTGACGACGCGAGTAGCCGCTGGACGAGATCAGATAGCTTCAGTGGCTTGTCTGCCTTCTCTGAGCCAAGTTGCGTGACGCTAGCATTGCCTGTGTTGTTTCTGTGATTGTTTACAATGTTTAAAAAAATTGAGAACGCCGCCAGTTGTGAAGTGAGGGCAGTGATTAAATTCCTCAATGCAAGAAACGTTCGCCCATGTGATATTCATCGCCAATTAAAGGAGGTGTATGGAGACAATGTAATGGACGAGTCGTCTGTTCGGCGGTGGTGTCGCAACTTCAACATGGGGAGGGGGAACACACACGACGATGAGCGTTCGGAGAGACCGTCTGTCATTACAGACCAACTGGTGAGCTCAGTTGACGAATTCGTGAGGAACGATCGGCGCGTCACAATTGATGACATCTGTGAGCATTTTCCCAATGTTTCTCGAACAATTGTTCATGAAATTGTTAAACACCATCTGCATTATGCAAAAATTTGTGCAAGATGGGTCCCTCGCGTATCTCAATGAGCTGGCGACGAAGGACTATGCAGCAGGAATACAGAAACTTGTCACACGTTATGACAAATGCCTTAATTTGCTTGGAGATTATGTTGAGAAGTAGTTTAAAGTATCCTCTTTCAAATAAAATTTTTTATGTTTGTTAATATTTACTTTTGTGTCTTTATTTCACGAACGGGTACTACTTTCCGGATGACCCTCGTATCATCCAATTTGCATTGAGTAATATAGCCCCGAGTACAACAGTCACATGTAAAGAAATACGTATCGATGACTAATTATAGTATTGCTATGTTATCTCAAACAGCTACCAACTAAATACTACCGACATCCAATACGTTTAAACTTGTTCTCTTAATCATTTAAAAAGTATCGCAGTTTATCTCCCATGGATTTAAAATTGATCTTTTCCACGGTTTTTAATCACACCAATGTTTCCCTAGGCTTCACTTGTTTTCTTGCCTACCTCCCCTATTTTCCATTTGTTTGTTTCGTTTGATTGAAGGGTTTTATTCCTTGCCATTTTCGGTTTTGACAACGCCATCAGGCATCCAGTGGTCTCTCCACTCCATATCTCCCAGTGTTGGCACTGCCTTGAGGTAATACCTAAGTAAATGAGTGTGCGGGTGTGTGTGCTATTCCCCTGGTATCTGAATTAATTTCTTCTCAAATCTGATCGGTCTCTTTCTAATTAACGTATAATTGGTTAAGGTAGCCAAGAGCCGGTCCCTGGCGACGGAACAACTTCCCCGCAAACCACTTTGGGCCAACCGGTCCGACTGAGTGTTCCCTTTTAAGTTCCCGAATATGGTTACTGGAAATAGGATCAATTTCCTTGCAAACCCATTCGAAAAATAACCTCCCACCTGTGTCAATGTGAACATCCTAATATTTTGAATGCGTGTCGCTTTCCCCGTAAATCACCACCCAAATATCAATGTTCCCTCCCTTTTTTCTTTTACAGTGTTGTCGAAAAACCTTTACGGCTAAAGGAAATATTATCTGATAGGGCCAGTCTAAAAAGAGGCCGTAAGGAGCTCAATATTTTCTTTCCGCGATTTATACTAGCAAATGCCTTACCGAGGGATGAGTGAGGGATTGGTGCAGTCACGTCGCTGGCCACAGTGATTTGGAGGCCCGTTACTTCGTAGACCCTTGCGAACGCAATCTGCCAATTTACAGAGACGCAACACCTACAACCGTCCCGTTCTCTAGATCGCTTCTCTAAAAATAATATTAGCCTTTTATATACACAATGCTTTCGATACAAATTTAATGGAATGTATTGCGGTGCGGTGCGCCCGGCAATATACTACCTTGATCAAAAAGTTCCCGGAATAACCACCGTGTAGCGCTCCCATCGTTCCGATTTGAGTTCTGTTTTTTTTATTAAATTGGTACATCTGTTGTTGATATTCCCTTTAAATCTTAGTGTCATAACTTGACATTTGCAAAAGTTACGTAGCCAAGAGTACATCTATCTCTGTGTGTGTTGGCGATTTTTTACAATTTCAGAAATGGATTTAAATTTGCAACAACGAACTTGTATTAAATTTTGCGTAAAAAACGGATTTAGTGGCGCACGGACGTTGGAAATGTTGGAAAAGTGTTTCGGCAACGATTCTCTAAAAAAAACGGTCGTTTACCAGTGGCACGAGCGGTTCAGAAGTGGTCGTGAGTCAATCGAAGATGATGAACGCAGTGGCAGACCATCGACATCGAAAGTCGGTGAAAAAATTGATAAAGTAAAAGAAATGTTGGTCAATAACCGCAAATTAACCATCAGAGAAATAGCGGAGGACTTGAACATTGCCTATGGATCCGCCCAAGACATTGTGGTTAATGATTTGGGTTTCCGTCGTGTAGCAGCAAAGTTGGTGCCAAAAGACCTCAATTTCATGCAAAAAAGAGACCGTGTTGACGTCGCAAAAGACATGATTTGCGAGGCTGAATCCGATCCCACATTCATCAAAAGGATCATTACTGGAGACGAGACGTGGGTTTATGAGTACGACACGCAATCCAGACATCAGGCAAGTGAATGGCGTTCACCAAATGAGCCGAGACCAAAAAAACCACGTCGTTTTCAGTCAAAAAAGAAGGCAATGCTGACGGTTTTCATGGATTACAACGGTGTAGTGCATCATGAATTTTTGCCAGAAGGCCAGACAGTAAACAAAGAGTATTATTTGGGCGTTATGAGACGTTTGCGTGAAGCAATTCCCCGAAAGAGACCAGAAATGTGGGCAGAAAACTCAGGGATTTTGCACCATGATAACGCACCGTCGCACAGTGCTATCATTATTCGTAATTTTTTGACGAAAAATGCAACAAATACCATCCAACAGCCACCGAATTCACCTGATTTGGCTCCCTGTGACTTCTTTCTGTTCAATCGAGTTAAAAAACCATTACGGGGAACGCGTTTTAGCAGCCGAGAGGAAGTAATGGAAAAATCGCAGGAAGCACTGATGGACATACCGAAAACCGAATATAAAAAATGTTTCGAGGATTGGATCAAGCGCTGGCATAAGTGTGTTGCAGTCGATGGGGATTACTTTGAAGGGGACAATATAGATTTAGATGAATAAACTTGTATTTTTAATTTTCTGAATAAATTCCGGGAAATTTTTGATCAAGGTAGTATGCGATGAAACTTACTGTACGTACAGAAAAAAACACTGTACACATTATTGATATTCACTATGCAATGGTACATACGTACGCGTGAACATATCTTTATGGTGGTATTAAAACATTCATTTGTAAAAGTAGGACAAATATACCATTGATATAATTACGATGGCGAAAACAGAGTTGGCGTCTGGTAAATAGTCCATTTTAATGAAAAACTGAAGGTTTTTTAAAAAGAAGCATACTACTTTTTTGAACTGATCTACCATTTAAGATTGCGTCAAGGCAGGAGGCACATCATGGCCATCAATACATTTTCCTCGACCTGTTCCCGAAAACCAAATGGCACATTAAACAGGTATCATATAGGAATAAACTTATGGTATAAAAATACACTATTGTACATATTAGCTATACTATTACAATACAAAAGTTTTTTTTGGCCATCCTGGGAAGTATAATCGACACCGGAGAAAGAGTCTACCGGTCAAAGCATGCAAGCGACGTCCGTCGGATGGGACGTTAAACTTCGGACCACTTGGCGCCTTTCATTGAGAGCAGGCTAATGACGACGCCGGGTTTCTCTCCATCCTCCCTCCTTCCCCATTCATCCCTAAGGGCGCAAATGACCTTAGATGTAGGTCACCTCCCCTAAAAGTAAGTACTATAAGTAAGAGGTGCCGCCAAGCCCGTTTCTTGATAGGCTAATCTGGTGCTATCCACCAAGCCCATCATGATTTCGGTAGTTCGAGCCTTTCATTGGGGTGTAAAAATACAGAATGGGTGAGTAAGCAAGGACAACCCACTAGTGGCAGGAGCTGCATTAACTGGTTAGGTTATGGCACTCTGCTGGACAGTCTTGACATATTTTCTCCAAAATATCACTGGTAAAACTGAAGTCCGCATTCAATATTGCAAACAAGCTGGTATCCCTTCTCTTGGGACCACAATTATAGCCAACCCACTGTTACAACCACGACATTCATAGTGGAGGGACTGTTGTCGTAGAATTCCGTAGGGAAGTATACTTGTCACCGTGAGTCGGTAATTTTAATACAAAAAACAATTGCGAAACTGTTTTAAGCTTGAACACGTCTCTCACGGCAATAGTTGTAAACAGTCACCACTTCCGCTATGGGGGTCGGTACTTGGGCACACCAGTCGCTTCCGGTAACACAAAAAACACGGGGAGATGCCGGCAAAAGAGCAGAGCCAATAGCACGCATGAATGCGAGACTTCGTTCAACCATCTCGGCTGGGGCATTTTTCTTCACTTTGCTCGCGTTCAAATTCATGTCGGCTTCATTCTTTTCCTACTCGTCTCCACAGAGCGAAGTTTACCCCTCCCGGCTCGAGTACCTGCCAGCCACTAAGTGCCAACATAACAAGATTCTCATGCAATTCTCTTACTGTCATGGCGCTCGACGGACACCGCGCGCCGGCTCTTTCTTTCCTTTAAATGATCGTACCCATACCCCCGAGTTAACGGCATGAGACGGCTAAGTGCTCACCTACACCAAGTGTACCTCGTGTCAATCGCGGAGTCGCTCGATGCATTCCCTGGCTCGATGCCCGAATGCAGACTCAAGTTGAAACCCGTCTTCGTCCAACGGACGTGTCTCCCTTCAAGGGAAATACGCGATGCAGAGGGCACTCGCTTCCCGCCCCTGCCCCAATTCCCTCGCCACATCGGCCCCCGCCCCGAATGCGCGCTCCCTAAATGTAAATGCCCGCCAGTGTGCCTCGCTTGCTTCGTGGTTACACACAGTCGTCACGGCGGCAGCCACAAAGGGAGACCTAATAAAGGAACAGGAACGCTCTAAGGTCCTACTTCTTTTGTGGTTCCTATTATCCGTAGTCATAGGAGAGATGTGGATCACGGATGAGATGATTACAAAGATGGATGAGCGGCGAAAATGGAAGAATGTAAATACAGAATTAGGCAAAATGGAGTAAACAGAATTGAACAATAAATTGAGGCGTGCAACAAATAAAGCAAAATAAGAATGGTGGAAGACGCAGTGCGAGGATATGGAAAGTCTGCAGAGGACGGGTGAAATCGGTGCGCTGTACAGCAAAGTTACCTCTTTATCGGGAAGTAAGAAAGGAAGATCTATGCTGACAGTTAGAGACAAGGCGGGTAAGATAATAGTTGACGCAGGAAAGATCCAAAGGAGATGGAAGAAGTATATAGAAAAACTGTATAGTAAAAAACTTAGACCAACGAAGTTAGGCATTGAAAAAGAATATTACGTAGAGGAAGAAAGCTTAGGTCCAGGCATCCTAGACGATGAGATAGAAAGGGCTTTGAGGGAGATAAAACTAAATAAGGCCGTGGGGGTGGATAACATTCCCGCGGAACTATTGAAATGTTTAGGAAAATGTGGGAGGAAGAGGCTATATGGGCTGATTCGCAGTATATATGAGGAAGGAATCTGGCCGGAAGACTTTGTGAGATTAGTTTTAGTTGCTATTCCGAAAAAGGTAAAGCCTACATCATGTGAGGACTACAGGACGATAAGTTTGATATCCCACGCAGCTACAGTTGTTCCCAGGATCATAAACAAAAGGATAGAGAGTAGGGCAAATGGTTACTTAGGGGGTGATCAGTTTGGCTTTAGGAAGGGGAGAGGTACGCGTGATGCCATTGCAATAAAGAGATTATTAATCGAGAGGAACATAGAACACAACCAGGAGGTATTTGCCTGTTTCGTAGATTTCGAAAAAGCGTTTGATAGAGTAAACTGGGAAAAACTAATGGTATATTGCAGAAAATAGGAATAGATTGGACGGAAAGGAGACTAATCCGCAACCTGTACAAGTCTCAGACTGCTCAGGTACGAGCGGGGAACCGGGAATCCGGATGGGCAGTGTTAGGAAGGGGTGTAAGGCAGGGTTGCCCATTAACACCGTTGCTGTTCAACCTGTACGCAGAGGAAATGATCAAAGAGGCATGGGAAGAGCTGGAGGTAGGAATGAAAGTGGGCGGAGAATTCCTAAAATCAGTTAGGTTTGCTGATGACCAAGCTTTAGTTTGTCAGTCAGCCAAGGGGTTGCAAAAATTGCTAAGTGAATCGGAAATTCCGACATGTATGGGATGAGGATCAATATTAATAAAACAAAGGTTATGCGATTTTCTAGAAATAAAAATGCTAAGCTTCACATTAAAATAGGATGGCAAAAACTAGAGCATGTAGAACAGTTCACCTATCTCGGTAGTGTTTTGGACCAAACGCTCAAAGTAGTAGGGACATAAGTAGAAGAATTGCGCTAGGCAAGGAGGCTTTCACAAGGACGAGGGTGTTGATGACAGGGACATTGAGTAAGGATATTAAGAAAATACTCGTAAAAACTTTGATATGGAGAGTAGCTTGGTACGGCGCGGAAACTTGATCATTGAAGCAGGAGGATAGACGTAGACTGGAGGCTTTTCAAAGGTGGGCGAGGAGAAGAATGGAGAAGGTGAAATGGACAGAGAAGAAAACAAATGAGGAAGTACTTGGTATGGTGGGCGAAGAAAGGGGTTTGTTGGGAGAAATTCTATTGAGGCAGGAAAAGTAGATGAAGGGGGTGTTGACCGGCAGGGGGATGTTGAACACTGCGATATAGGGGAGAATGTTGGACAAAGGAGGAAAGGGAAGGAACAGGATAGGGATGTTGGACGGGATGAAGGAAGGAAGGAAGTATTCAGAGATGAAGAGGGACCTGATATAGAGTAGGATGATGGATTTTGTGTTTTGTTAGGAGTATTAAAATGTTTGTTTGGTAGTTGTGTCCATCCAAAAGCCTACCTTAACCGGTAGATTACCTTAAAAAAAAAAAGGAGAGATGTTTCCATAGCTTTTCATTAAATGCAAAGTTACAGTTATTTTTGGCACATTTTATAGCTCAGTTATTTCACGTTAGTTAGACCCCACCTTGAGTAAGCAGTTGGTGCGGGCGATCCTCACGAGTTTGACTTAGTTTTGGAATTAGATCGAGGGCAGCGTAGAGCAGCTAGGTTGGTGAAAAGTTGTGATCAACGCAGCAGTGTCACGTCACTATCGGATGAATTAGGGCGGGAGTCACTAGTTGACCGTAGATTGACAAAACTGCGTAAATTTGATGCAGGTGACTTATCTGAGGATATTAAAGACATATTACAGGCCCCAACTTACTGAAGTGGATCAGATGACACACGTAAAATAAGGGAGATAGATAACTAGTAGAACGGATGGAATTGAAATGTTGTTCTTTCCTCGAACCATTAGAGATCCAAAAAGACATTACAGCAATCTCGATGGATACAATTAGAGCTGGCAGTATTTTTATACTGTTTATACATTTATATTTAAACTGTGTCGATGCACAGCAGGTCATTTTTTTTGTTATCTGACCGATCTTTATAACAGTTTTACCTCATGATATAATTATACGTATCCTGTCATTGCATATTTTTGTAAGCATGTACCTACCTCCGCGTGGTTCGCCATGTTCGTGTGCATGATCGAGCCGATATTTCGGCAGAGGTGTCGCGATTGCAATTTTGCGTGCATGCGTGACAGGTGGACTTTGGACAATATCCTTGCGACGCCTTTCGGGCCGTTATGCAGATGTAGATAGATCTAAATATCACGTTGTACGTGTTGATTGATTATTGGATTGTTGCTTCCAGTTTTGTTCTGGAGGCGTCTTTCTGCTTAAAATTATTAGTTTTATCCTCAAGGTGTTTTGTTTTTTGAATATTTTTTTGAGCGAACATTTTGTCTTGCGATTTGATCATGTTAAGATATCGAATCCGCTGTTTTAATAATTCTGGCAAAAGCTGGTCTTCATTTTAATATATTTAGTGCTTTCTTTGCAATGCCATTCGTCGAGTTTCTTGTCTTGACTTTCAGGGGTAGTTTTTATACATTAATTTATTTTTAGAGAGATCATCACAAATTACAAATCATCCTACGCCTTCCCCTCCTCGGAGCCAAAATATTCAAACGGAAGCCAATGCGCTATCATGAGGTCTTCGCGGAATCTCACGCTCAAAATATTAATGATGCATTAAAAATAAACCTGGTTTCTGAGAAAGGCTCCACGCCACGACGTATACTACCACGCCGGCCAAGCAACCTTATCAGACATAAAATACATTGAATTCCATGTCACAGAAGAAGATCAAGCAGCGTGCTCGGCTCTAACAAGTTTCCAGACATCACTCTAAGAAATGTGTTGCCATCCAATAATAGAGTTTAAAAATTAATCGCCAATTGAATATTTTCCGGGTTTAAATCAACTATTTAAGCTACAATTAAAAAATATTTTTGCAAGAATTTATTAACAGAGTAGAGAAAAATGACGACTATCTTAACGGAACACACATTTTGGTAATTCCCTAATCCATTTAACCAAATGAAAATGAGCAGAAGAGAAAAACAAATCTTCGAAATTAAATTACTTTTGGAGTACTTACTATCACCCATGTATCTTATTCTCCTGAAAAACGACTCTCGTGTAAGATTCCTTTAAGATAAAAAACATATGGTATTTGGTGTGGTTCTTCCATAAATTTACATTGCCACGAGAGGCGACAACAATGAAACTTGATAAATGCTCTTAGTGATAATGAATACGAAAATTCCCTCAGAATCTCTAACTTCCTCACCCTGCTATGAACCACTGTGCAATGAAATAATTTCATCCAGTCGAACACCGGGAATTTTACTTAACTTCAGAGTTAACGAAAACTAGCTTGGCTGCCCTCACTCAAAATTTTTTACCCCTCCACAAACAACACTTCGTTTCTAAACCAGTTTTACTCGTCCAAAGAGAAGAAACGAAATCCCACACTAAAGAAAAAGAACCATTGGCGTTTTCCCTCCTTTGGCTTGACGAGGATATTTTTCACGTATTTTGATGCTCGCAACATTTCGCAAGTAAGCGCCGCCGAGAATATATAATATAAATGTAGGGAAATGGAATATAACCAGCTCAATTTTTCATCAATCCAACTTTAAATTCTACATAACTGTGCGTAAAATTCAAAGTTGCTGATTTGACCAAAGCAACACAGATCGTCTCTGAAAGGGGTCTCAGGAAGTCAGATCACAAGTATCGCATAAAATTTTAAAGGAGAACCATTACCGATCCTTAAATTCAATAAGACTGGTTTAAAACCATTTTTCTTCTGTATTCCCTCATATCTGGCGGAATCGACCGAGCGGGCAGTCTTTTCAGGTGGGTGGGGACCAGTTGCTTAGAGTCCTGGGATCAAATCCAGCTGACACCCCTGCACACCATAGGCTTCACCGAAGCAGTGCGTTTGGACTTGTATCTTCCAATGTAACCTCGGAAGGCGGAGGGAAAGGAACTGCTCACTTTGGTACGCTGATATAATGAATTTCACGTGCCATAGGACTGAGAAGGAATTTTGCTCTAATGCCACCTATCAGATAAAACCTTCGCGTTAATCACTGCAGTTTTTAATTTAAAAAAATCAAGAATGTCAA
The DNA here is from genome assembly GCF_022747635.1 of Hetaerina americana. Lineage (NCBI taxonomy): Eukaryota > Metazoa > Arthropoda > Insecta > Odonata > Calopterygidae > Hetaerina > Hetaerina americana. The sequence continues at coordinate 8,567,352 of NW_027286797.1, read as the reverse complement.
CGACACTCCATGGCCCATGGTTACCCCTCCAACCACCCGAAGCAGCAGCTCCTCCTCCCACACCAATCGCCGCCGCCCGAGACGGCGAGCCCTAAGTTCACCGAGGCGACAAGCCCCCGGGGCCTCCTCCGCTCCCCGCGCGCGGGACACCCGGAGCCGGGAGCCCCCAAAACTCTCCCGCACCTCCAGAAACCGACCTCGCGCCCTGCTCCCGCCGCCCCCTCCATTGCTACGCCGAAGGGTGCTTGTTGCGTGGTGAAGAGTGCATACTCGGCTCGTGCATCGTAACATTGGTGAACAAGGGTACTTTGCCCCGCGCCCCTGTGTTGAACGTAAGTGCCGACGTGGGAAGGGCGTGAACATGCGGATCGAGCAGCCATTGGGGACATGACTCCGCATCACGAGTACTCTACGTAGCGGTCACGCGCGGGCTATTGGCTTAAGGGTCCCAAGAGGCGTGGATTCCTATGGCCAAGAAAGTTACTCGAGAAGACAAAGATGGGCATATCGACATCGAGATCAAGGTACTGCATTGAATATCGGGGAAGAGAGAACTATGTTTACTTAAAAATTCACACGGTGAGGTGTCCGTGTGGAATCACTCTACGCAGTCAGACTGGATTTCACCACTTGGCCACGGAAGTTGAACTGTTCCCGCACATATTTTACGTATTCGTATTTCTCCTCAAGAAGATATTTTTCCATCCCGAAGTCCACTTCTCAACATAAATGTCGGTGTTGTAAAACCTTCTCGTCTGAAATCACAACGCCAACTGGAAAGATTTCATATACGTTCCCCAAATGACTCATTTCCAAATGAACTTTCAATTACAGATACAAAATACTGAATGAATATCACAGCATAAAAAATCAATCCCCTCACCGGAATTCGATTTCGGATCCTTCGACCGGCTATCAAAGCGAATGATTTTTACCTCATGAAATGCATGCACTTCGGTGCAAATCAGCGCACGAGTCGTTTAAAGTGACAGTCACGCCATTTCCCGCAGTTCATTGAAAAATACTGTAAAATTAATTTCACTCTCAGCTGAAATGACGTGAGGCGGGCACAGTCGCTGAAATGACGTGAGGCGGGCACAGTCGCTGAAATGACGTGAGGCGGGCACAGTCGCTGAAATGACGTGAGGCGGGTGTGGTGATCGCTCATCAAATCCCGAGAGCGTACGTCACGTGGTATCCCTTCCTGGAAAATTCAACTCTTCCGAAATCGATTGAAAAGCTTTACAGGAGTGTTCCGTAAGTGCTCTGGAGGGACAAATGGCTCGAGCAACCAGGGGCAATGTCGCAACCTGAGAGCGCCAGAGGTCACACGCTATTGCGGCACACGGACGGTTCAATTGACGACCCGAATGAAAAGCCCCAATGTCCGGATGCGTTCGAGACGCCCGCCTCCTACCCCCCCCCCCCCCCGTGATCCAAAGAGAAAATCAAGAAACTTATTATTAATTCTAGCCCTTTACTGTATTCATTTATTCCTTGCGATGAAACGAGAGTGAATAACATCTTGTACCAAGTCAAACGAAGGGTTCCACTAACAACGATAGAAATGGATCTTGGTATCGCTGTCGGAAAAATATAAATCATTATTCCAATTTTGCTGAATACATCCCTACTTAGATATCAGGAGTTATCAGCTCCAGGATTATCTCAATGCCTCCTGTTCCCTCGCCCCCCTAATGGACCACAAACGTGACGTGGTGTAAGGGCTTGCGCGTTCTAATGACCACTAGAGCTTTTCTGGCGGAGGTAATGATAATCGCTCTCAATTAGGTCACCCATGCCAGTCAAATAGGTAGCCGCTCCCGAGTGCTCCCGTCCGCTCCTCAGGGGTCTGTCTGACCCAGTGGGACGGTCATTTTATTGATGGGGTCATATTTTATTTTTGAGGAAGGGAAAGAGAAACTACCTGAATTATTGGTCCCAAGAAACTGGAAAGGACGCAAATATGACTTTATGAGTCCGGGCAGAACTCGGCCCACTGGGCTGGGTTCTCGGCTGTACTCGGAAGCGGAAGAGGCAATGCTTCCGTGGTCGTCATCTCTCGAAATCCTTGAAAGCGGAATCAACCGTAGCAGGAATGGAGACGCACACAGAGGACCAAACCAGTTAGAACGATGACTTAGAACTCTAGGAAGACGCTGAGTGCGGGGATATTAGAAATTATAAAGCAGGGGACAAAAACTTTATTAAATATAGATATTTATGGTTGTGCGAGGCGAGATGGAAGAATAATGGGAGTTAGTGAGCCAATAATTATAAAAAAATATTCTTGTACAACGGAGTGGATAAGATTTATCTACTTGTTTTGGACGCAATACACATGGGTGAATAAGCGGGAACAAACTGCCGCACTAAGACCATAACCCAGTGAAATCGAGCAGTCCTCTTCCAGAAATTACGCCAAATCACGTTTCACATTGCGTATCCCCGTGACATAACTTCCCGAGCGTGGCAGAAAACTTCGTTCTCTCGCATTCTTTAACTTTGAAAGAAAAACGGATGTGGCCATTACAGCGATCTCTATTGAGGTAATCTAGCCACTGATGTTATATTACAGACTCGGAGAACTAATTTCTTTTATAATTAACAGCCCACTAAGTTTAATTCAACCGAGAATAACCGAGTTAATTAAAAACCTGATTTAATTTATGATAAAAGTTTTGCTGCAACGAAAAAAATGAGAAGAGTATACCTAACTTTTCCATTACTTAAGAAATTAATGATATAGAACCAGACGAATAATTACATTTCCCTGGTAAATTGCTAAATTCTGAAGTTTTACTGTTTTCCATCCGTTTCAGTCTTGCTGGTACCAAACTAGAGTCATTCTTACAAGGATGTTCTTTCTTCTGAAAAATTCACATTTAACGTTTCAAGTTTTAACCTAAGCTGTATATCTAATTAAAATTAGCAAATTGCGTTAAAAACTAACAAAAAATTAATAGATATGTTAGGAGCTGCTCGAAAAATTTACTTTTTAGCTTGTCGCAGAAACATCTTTTATGTGTTACTATCACAGTCCCCAAACCAGAGGCAAGTGGTTTACAGTGGATATGCGGGTGAGAGGCTTGAACAAATGAACTATAGCCTCCACATGATTGATATATTTCCATGACATCCATATTTTGTAAACATAATTTCTCTTCGTATATACGAATGGCGACCCAAAGCCATTGTTATAACTGCTGAAGATATAATTTGAAATGATAATAACATAACTTAATTCACACGGTGGCACTAACAGGCTCGGTCTTGTATTTTTAAGCTTCTCCAAAGCCTGAATCTTGCGTTGAATTCAGTTTCAAGAAATACATAGCGTAGCAGCGTATTTGGAGACCTAATGTATGAATCGAACTCCCGGCCTCATAGCTCGTTGGTGAGTGCCCATTCTCATTGGTTTAAATAAAATGTCGGAATCCAATTTTCCTCGGGCTTCCTTAACAACCTTGGGCACTCCATCATTATTCCTTAGGTTGAAGTAGCACAGTTACATTGTTTCCCCTACGAGAGGGATATGGGTGACTTGATACATACCTTACAGCCATTCCTAGGAGCTCCTCTTTTGCGCCTTATCCATATGGGTCCCAATTGTCAGAGGCGTAGTCCACCTACAGAAATTGAACACTTCTTCATTATTTTGTAATTATGTGTTATTATACAACTTATTTAAATTAGTCGTATAATCGAGATTAGTATAAATACAAGAGTATCTGCTGCTAAGTGCAGCTTCATCTTCCACCTTCCAGAAACTGTACGGGTGTGATTAGAACACACAAGAAAGAATGAAAATTGAAGTACTGTGGGAAGGAAGTTGGCTATTTATTTCGCACACTTAGATCTTAAAACTTCAGTTAATAATGACAGTTGTGCCATTAGTCAGAAAAATCTAATCAGAGGAAAGGCATTTGCTCTTCCACTCAACGAATTTAAAAATACATTTTTGGCAACTTAACATAATGTCCTTGAAGGCCACGGGCAACATCCATGACTCTCAAATGTAAGTTTGTGCATCTCGGCCTAACCTGTCTCATATTCGATCACAATTTTCGTAAAATAACAGTTATTTAAAAAAGATTTAATTACAGAAGTATATACTACAGAAGGAAATATTACTGGAGAATGATACATGGGGATTATTTAATGAACACTGAAGAGCAGGAAATCAGCCTTCATAAACTATTATCCGTTCACCCTCCGTAAGGAAGCAAAATATATACTCGCAAAAACTCATCAACGCAAAGAAAAATTATACTTAACCGAACCTTACTGAGAACTCACATGATATAATACGCGGGAAAGAGTGGTAAACACTCGAAGTACTTGCCTTTCATGGGCCATCATTTACGGTACACACTCCTCAAGTTCAACTGATGAGTATACCATACATTATCCACGAAGTGGATTGGAATTTCAAGCAACCAACATTAGCCCCTCATAATAATGACTTAAGGAGATGGAACGGTGGAATCAGGCCAAATTTTGTCTACCTGCCACACACATTTTGGCAAAATAATGGATCCAATGGACGAAAAAAAAACATGCCGCCTCTCTTTAATGTAACAGTGGAGGAAACAATCCAGATAGTTGCAAATTCGGGAGTTAACAATTACTAATATCTCATAAACGTTCACACTACTTTGGTGGCACAAGTCGAGGGTATATGCTCTCGATGCGGGAGCACTGAGTGGCCCCCACGAGGATGGAAGCCAAATGCCTGGGAGACCAATAATTGCAAATCACAGGGAATCAATCAGGACGACCAAAACGCTGGCGTAGGGCTCAATCGCTCTGGAATGTTGGAAGTTGGATATCGTGAAATAAAAGGATTACTCTGGTTCTCAACCGACATACAAAAACTTGCCTCCGGAAATGAAAGCAAGATTCAATAGTAGCAGAAAGAAGCCACACCACATCCATGAACAATAGGGAGAAAACAAAGTCCGTTTGTCATCCGAGGAGCAAAGGGAAAACTGAAAAAGAAGATCGGAAAATAGCATGTTCCGTTTCACATACGTATAATATCGTAGTGGTAGCGTATATTGAGGCGAGCAACAAATAAAGCAAAAGATGCATGGTGGAAGACGCAGTGCGAGGATATGGAAAGTCTGCAGAGGACGGGTGAAATCGGTGCGCTGTACAGCAAAGTTACATCTTTATCGGGAAGTAAGAAAGGGAGATCTATGCTAACAGTTAGAGATAGGGCGGGTAAGGTAATAGTGGACACAGGAAAGATTCAAGAGAGATGGAAGAAAAATGTAGAAGAACTGTATGGTAAAGAACTTAGACCAACAGAGTTGACATAGAAAAGGAACATGACGTACAGGAATCCTAGGTCCAGGCATACTCGACGATGATATAGGAAGGGCATTAGGGAGATGAAATTAAATAAGGCCGTGGGGGTGAACAATATTCCTGCGGAACTATTAAAATGTTTAGGAAAATGCGGGAGGAAGAGACTTTATGGGCTGATTCGTAGGACCTATGAGAAAGGAATCTGGCCGGAAGGCTTTATGAGATCAGTGTTAGTTCCTATTCCGAAAAAGGTAGAGCATACATCATGTGAAGACTACAGGACAATAAGATTGATATCCCACGCAGCTAAAGTTGTTCTCAGGAACATGAATAAAAGGATAGAGAGTAGGGCAAATGATTACTTAGGGGATGATCAATTTGGATTTAAGAAGGGGAGAGGTACGCGTGATGCCATTGCAGTAACGAGATTATTAATCGAGAGGAATATAGAACACAACCAGGAGGTATTTGCCTGTTTCGTAGATTTCGAAAAGGCGTTTGATAGAGTGAATTGGGAAAAACTAATGAGTATATTGCAGAAAATAGGAATAGATTGGAGGGACAGGAGGCTAATCCGCAACCTGTATATGTCTCAGACTGCTCAGGTACGAGTGGGGAACGGGGAGTCCGGATGGGCAGTGTTAGGAAGGGGTGTAAGGCAGGGTTGCCCATTATATCATAGTTGCTGTTCAACCTGTATGCAGAGGAAATGATTAAAGAGGCATGGGAAGAAATGCAAGTAGGAATGAAAGTGGGCGGTCAATTCGTAAAATCAGTTAGGTTTGCTGATGATCAAGCTTTAGTTTGTCAGTCAGCCAAGGGGTTGCAAGCATTGCTTAGTGAATTGGAAATTCAGTGCGACAGGTATGGGATGAGAATCAATATTAATAAAACAAAGGTTATGCGATGTTCTAGAAAGAAAAAGGCTAAGGTAAACATTAAAATAGGAGGGCAAAAACTAGAGCCGGTAGAAAAGTTTGCGTGTCTCGTAGGTGTTTTGGACCAACACGGTCAAAGTAGTAGGGACGTTAGGAGAATAATTGCAAGGAGGCTTTACCAAGGAGGAGGGAGTTGATGACAGGGATGGCGTGTTCGACGCATTTCCTGGTTGCCCTTTACCTGTGCCCAGATTCTCCCAGACGTTGGGCCCTTTTGAGTGTGTGTTTCTTGAGTGCTTGTGTGTGTGATTGGTCTGTGCCAGTCACAAAGTGTGCTTGAGAATATCCTGGAACCTTTAACGGGGTCTTCTCTACAGCCTCGTTAAGGATTCAATCTCCATCTGAAATTCTTTAACAGGGCATCACAGCCTCGCGAAGGATTTCAGTCAGGATAGTGTGCGTGTGGCTGTGTGTTGGTCCCTGACGCGGATTAATTTCCCGTAAACCACCACAGAGGGTATTCCGGTCGAGAGGTTGTGGTTGGTCCCTGACGTGGTTCCCGTTAAACCAACCCAGCAATTGGTCTGACGAGAGATTTGCAACTAATTATGACGGCCATTGGAGTTTTCTTTCCCCATTCTTATTTGGTAGATTACCTAATAATAATAAATATCGTAGCATAAGAGCAGAGTCAAAAAGATGCACTAATATTTTTGAGCATATTCCTGAACATATACTAAGAAGTACAACACGAATGTCAGCAAAAATACAAGGCATGCGAAAGAAGGAATTTGTAGGTTCATGCGGCGCCAGTAGGAGATGATTTAGGACTAACTCCTCTCTATGGACATCAGGAGAGAATAAGTAGGTCGAGCTATGAATCAGGAGTACCTCGTAGAATGCATTTTCATACTGAAAGGCGAGAAGTATAGAAGAAGATAGATAGAAGGAAGCAAAAGGTAAAAGCAGTAGAGTGGATTACGGCACACACTGAATCAGTAACACTGATCAAAGAAAAAGCAAACCACGAAAGAATAGGCGTCCCAAAAATACTGTGCTGGGGCCAAAGATCACATTAGCAGATATATTAAATATATATAGAGGAGTGATAGAGAGGAGGGAAAGATCCGGAGCAAGGAAAGGGAGAAAAGAACATTGGGACGTTTGGTGCATTTGAAGGGAGCAGAATGGAAGGGAAGGTGCCGTCAGGTTGGCTAGGAGAGGCCCGACGGAAGAGCAGCCCTCTGAGTGCACAAGGGAGTCAGTACTGCAAGGGTAGGAATGGAGGGCTGCCGTCGAGCAAACTTAGGATTGAAATGCTGATGAATGGGATAAGACTTGGGTTCGAGCAGATAGGGAAGGCAGATTTTGAGGTACGTGTGCGGGAGAGCCAGAGTTAGCGCGATAGGTTGGATCCAGAACCAAATCTTCAACGATGTCGTAGGCCCATCGAGATCAGGTGGTTAGGCCGATTGTCACCGAAGCACGAGAGAACACGGCGACATAGGAGGAGGCGAAGGCCATGGTGGGACGTGGAAGGGGAGGAAGGTTTGAGGGAACGGGGATTGAGAAGATTCAAGGGGAAGGGCGAGGCGAGAGGTAGGGACACCTTGTCACTAAAAGACAACTTGTAACTTCTGTTCCTTGCAGCTCGCTCGTCCAGAAGCTTCTGGCGACAAAACAATTCTTACGAAATTTACCACGCCAATTTTTCATAGTTCATGTGCATAAGAATATTTCGCATTACACTCAAAATTGCTTTTAGAGATATAGTAAATTGATGTGAGCTTTGAGTAACGGGACAAGTGAGTACATGAAGAGAGCTCGTCACACCAAGAGAGACGTCGCGGCACTTGATACAGAACTATACCTAATACAGTGGTGTGTATTGCATCGTCACAATCGGCGAAGTGGTTTTCGGGCTCATCACGTAAGACAAAGGGTGGTGGGAAGGCAAATGGCAAAGGGACCACGACGCCATGGATCAAGGCTCAATTTCCACGTGAAGTGCGATTGGTTTGGGTAGTCGATGTGATGGGGATATGCGACGGGGAGGGACGTTTCAGCGGCCTCTCGCCACGAATCCTCAGGCAAAACAGCCCACTCCTCAGACGGCAAATGGAACTTTTATAGTCTTTTCATTATTTCGGTCATGAATTCCTCCGTTTTTTTAAGGGATTACGATCGCAGAGCAACCGAATTGTCCGAGTATAACGATAACTTTGCCGATGCCATAGGACCGAATGAATTAAAGGCACATTGTCCACGAACGGTTAAGAATGAAACTTGGTTTTCATACCTGGATAAATATTTCCACCGGCCCGCGGGGGCCCTAGGATCCCGATGGTCTGCTTTGGGAAAATCATCAGTTTTCTCAGGGGCTAAAACCTATTGAATTTACTCAATATCCACGTCCGAGGTGGGGCGCACATTGGTGGCCTTCGGAGTACACACGATTAACGCGATATCGGGCGGGTTTCGAGCCAGAAGATTCCAGCCATTGAACTGAAAAACACATCGGCTCAACTATTTTTCTACATCAATCATCCTTCTCAGTTTAACCTCAACTTTCTTCCATTACTTTATGACTTCGTTTACATGCAAGAGTCGACCGGAAACATTAATAAGATTACCACGAAAAAAATGTCTATCCACAAATTATTTTCAAAGCACGAAAATTCAACTCTCAGTGATGGTGTGCAGGAATACTAAGAGAATTAGCTGTGAGGAGGAGTAGCGCAAAGCCCACTCCATTTGAAGAATTTTGCCATTCTCAAGGAACCTTTGGAGAACATTAAACTGCTTAAAATGGCACACACGGGCGGTGATATTGACGTAGTTTCTCCTCATTTCATCACGCTCGTTTGGCCAAGAGAAAAACTTATGGACACCAATGATAATGAATCAAAAATTATTTTATACAAATGAATTTCCCAATAAGCATTTAACGATCTGCGGGGATTTGGAAATTTTACGCCAAGCTTTAAGGCCATAAATGTATATAAGGGGTCACATTTCAGAAGGGAATTTCCACCTATTCGAATCCTGAAGAAGCCCTACCGCCATTGAAATTCCTCATATTGCGTCAAAATATGAAAAATAAACATGAAAAGCTCATACTTATTACAAATTACTACAATCAAAAGATAATTTCGGCTCGAAATATAATTAAGCATTTGAAAAACAGATATACAGGGTTCGTCCGGAAAACAAGTGTACTGACTCCTGGGCTGGGCGCGCCGCTCCAGGCGCGCCCAGCACCGCTCTGACGGGCTGCGATTGTAGGGAGGTATGTTGGCAAGCGACGCTGAAAAAGGCAGTCGGCTCTGAGCTGTGGTGTAGTGAGGAGCTCTGTTAACGCGAACCTCCACGCTCGACCCACGTCACGGAACGTGATGCCGAAGTTTTTGGAGCAGCGTTATTCCATCAAATTTGCGGTAAAGCTTGGGAAATCGTCTACCGAAACTGTCGGTATGATTAACCAGGCTTACGGGGAGTCAGCCATGTCCAGAAACATGATCTTTCGGTGGCACAAGATGTTCGTGGAGGGCAGAGAAGAGGTCGACGACGAGTCTTCGAGAGGTTCCCGATGATGCCTTCGCGGGAGCGTTCCAGGAATGGGAACGCCGCTGGAACAAGTGTATCGACTCACAAGGGTCCTATTTTGAGGAATATTAGCTTAAGATATGTAAAAGTGTAATAATTTTTTTTCCTGAGCTCAGTACACTTATTTTCCGGACGAACCCTGTATGAGAATAACTGTCGCCCTGTGTGTTCATACATTTCATCGCCAAAATATGCGAAACTACTCATTGAGAGTAAAAGGAAGCAGTAACGCACTTGGGTATTCAGAGGTGTTCCAAAATGTGACCTCTCTCTCTCTCTAACTGTATGACCTGACAGCAGGGAAGCGTTCTTCCGCGAAAAAAATGGAAAACATGCAATTGGTGCGAAACTCCGTTCACCATAGCTGTGCGTGAATTTTATTAGGTAATCTACTGGTTAAGGTACGTTTTGGATGGGCATAGCTGCCAAAGAAATCTGCCGTGTCTCCAAACAAAACGCAACCAAACATCCTTCTCTAAACAGGCCCCTCTTCATCTCTGTGTGCTTCCTTCCTCCCTACATTCCGTCCAACATCCTATTCCTGCCCTTTCCTCATTTTCCTAACATTCTCTTCTCTATCACTGCCTTTAACATCCCATTGCTAATCAACATGCTTTAAATCCATTTTTCCTATATTCTTTGTGTTTCTCCAAACAATCCCCTCTCCTCGCCCACCATACCCAACACTTCGTCGTTCGTTTTCCTTTCGGTCCATTTCACCTTCTCCACCTTTCTTCTCTCCCTGAACAAGATACGATCACCTGGAAGATATTGATGGCGTAATCAATAGTAGCTCTGGGCAAAAAGTTCCAGCTTTGAAAATACAATTTTCATTCTGCGCAATTATCAACAAGGGTATAAAATTCATACCGACGGAAGTGCCGGTACTTCGAGCCGACTTGCCGACCAATCTTTAAACCTTCTACCAGAGAAAAATAATAATATAAACATATTCATCCATAGCTCAACTACCTAACAAAAACGGCGATGATACGTTCCCCGTGGTTCCAATTTATCAATATGATTCTTGCATTAGCTATTTAAAAACAATAAGAATAAAATGGCTATTAATTCTCACAACATGTTTTGTATAAAATATTATTCAACGATACTAGGGGAGGAAAAATCAAACTGTCGCACAATTGTTGCATGATAGAACATCTTTCAAATTTATGTACCCCTTATAATAAGGACAATTCAGGTAGTCGTCATAAAAGGAATCCACATTATGTACTCGGAATACGGTGAAGGTTCTATTAATATTGGAGCACAGATAGATGTGCGTTTATGACCAACTGTAACCAGGTGACGATGGCTAAAATGCCGGAATATTGGCAATACAAGTTTTGCCGCATATAATCCGTAATCCTGAACAAATTCTCAAATAATCAAATCCCCCGCCACACGCCTTTGCGGCGGCTTGCGGGGTATTATGTAGATGTAGAATAAATGTGCGATTAAATGATGAAAGTTTGCGTAGTTAATTCCATCAACCTGATTGCGGAAATACCAGAACCATGAGACTTTATTCAAGTAACTTGATTACACTTCCGTTACACCAATATTTTTATGTCGCTACTACCGGGTCGGTCCTACCACTTTTGCTTTCAAATACTAGTCCGTAAAATACCGGCATTTTGTTAAGGACCACTCATGCCTAATCCTTGGAACAATGCATCGTAGAATGTTTCAACAATGGATAAAAACTAATCGTTGTTCTATTTAAAGACAATATCACTACCCGCTTCAAAAAGAAAATTAAAAATCTTGAAGGAACAACTCCTTATGGATGAATACTCAATTATAACATATATTGGGTGGTTTATGCTGTAACATAGCCTACGGGGAAGAGGGTGGTACCATGGCTAAAGTAGTGGCTTCCCACTCAGAGAGCCCGGGTTCGCATTTTGGAATCGACAGATCTTTTTTAAGTGGTATCCCGATCCCTACTTGAGGTGCGTCGTGGAGAGCACTTCGAGTAAGTACGCCGTACGTCGGATGGGGCGTTAAACTGCGGGCCTCTTCGCGCCTTTCGTTAAGAGTAGGCTGATGCCGATTCCCTCCTCCCTCCCTTCTTTCCCATTCAACCTTAATGGCGCAGATGACCTCGGCCGTCGGTCGCCTCCCCTACAACCAATACTAACATAGCCAAGACTCTACCAATACTCCCTTTCAGGATAAGCGGGGAAGTTAAATAATTATTATTCAATTAACGGTTAAGGAATCAAATCTCTAATAGCTTCCAAAGTACTACATCTTCCATCTCTCAATCTTGTCCCATGTATGCGTTGTATCAAATGCACTATTCTGTTCCAGGCACCTCTCTTTCAAAGTCCTTGCCTTTCCCCCAGTACTTACGCATTTACCAAAAAACCCCTAGTGTACATGCGTTCATTGAAAAACTATTTAACTGCAGTTGGTGGCGTTTCGCGAATTAATTGCCAGAAGGCTTAAAAATTTTGCAACACCAATGTACCCGTATGTTTCGCGAATCACCAGCACCGCGTCAATACTCTGCGTTCGCCCTCTTTAACCGGCTCACGTTCATTATTTATGTCGTCATTTGTTGCGCGAGAGGATTTTTTGTTGACTATAAAGGTCAGAATTATTACCTCTACGAATGATCGACTGAAACCAGGAAGCCCGACGAAACCTGTCGAAGTGATTGTACTTTAAGACAGGTCAGTTGCGACATGATCGTCAGTGGTAAATGGCGGCTCGTTGATAAGTGGACGAGATTCCCTCTGACACTGGCCACATGGGAGCAAAGATTTCTTTTACGTCAACAGTGAAAATACGCATTTGCCGCGCAACTCCGTGCCATGAGTGCGAGGACAAGCATATCGCATGCGCGGATGTGAGTCATGGACTAACATTCGCACAATCCTGCTATCTCGGCTGATCGAATTTGGAGGAGACATGCAAAACATGGTTCCACTGAGAATCACGATCATACGAGAGTAAATGCGTACGCGGATGCGTTTATGTGTGAGTGCGTGTGTGTAATTTGTGTGATGTGTGTGTAATAACAACCGAATTGTTTCGGAATTAATATCTCTGTTTGCGCCCTTTCTTGAGCGTCTATGCTTAAATGGTGTCTTTAGCGTGTATTTTGAGTGCGTGCATATACAGGGTACGGCAAGGGGTTTTGCCATAAAAAATGGAAGTTATGTTGCCGCACCCTGTAATATATACGCATAAATACGTATGTATGCTTTCGCAAATATACAAATATGTATGGGTAATTTTTTGTTTTACAAATATCGGAGTCGTTATTGGACATTACATTCATTATTGGAGCGCACAAAATCACATTAGATTCGGAAAATTGAAGAAACCACCCCTATACGATCGTCAGCGTTAATGCTTAATTTTTCTCCATCATAATTTCTCATTTCCCAGTCATTGCAAGACAACTACCGGCAATTACGGAGACTTTCGGAGACAATATAAAATAACGTGGTAATATTTGAAAAACATACACCATGGTGAATTAAGTGAAATCCTTGAAAGCGAACTACAATTTCAAAATGGTGTCCTACTGTCACGTTAGGTGGCAATAGTGATCGCCATGGTTTGTTTGGTATCCGAGCGTTAGCTGCATGATTCAAAAACAGCAATATGGTGCAACAATGTTGAAAGCGTGGCAGCTGAATTTGCAACATGAACAGAGAGAAACATCATACTCAGGTCTTTGTGGAGCAGTCAAGAGGAGAAATATTGAAATTTATCATTGAATGAAAGTTGCTGATTGAACTCTATCACTTGGACGAGTTGACTAGTGAACTAGGAAGTTAGTTACATGTGGACAAGAATCACTTCTCTGAAAGACTCCCCTTGACCAAGTGAGGCACACCAAGTATTGACACCACCGGCCTTAGTGTCAGTTTAAGCTTTTCTGGAGGCACCATGAACACTCTAAGTGCCGAAATATTTCTTTGACATAACATGAAGAGTCCACAGGAACATGATAACTTAGAATCTTCTGGATTCAAGAAATTAAGAGATTAAACGTTACAAGGTTTTTCCATTGACTCTACCAGGTAACCTCCTCCCTTTATCCTCATTTTATATGCTAAATAATTAGTTTCAGCGTCACTGCATTCATTAGATACTGAGATAATGGATGTCGAGGTAAATCTGTTCGATTTTCTAAAAACGGACTTGAAATAGTCCATTCCAAAACATTAGTAAACAATTCTGCATAGCTAATTTCGCCTCTTGCAGAAAAAGACATTTGCGACAGTTTATAAGACCACTTCTTTGAATATAGGATGAGCCTACTGCCCTCTTTTCCTTCCAAAAACTAAGGAAATGCCCTCCTTTCCTGCGGGCGGGAAAGGAGGGCATATCCAGCATAGGTAATCCTAAGTCACGCCATCTCGGGGCAGATGAGCGGCCGGCTGGCGGGTTTGGGGGACCGGCTGGCGGGTTGGGAGGGCGGACGAAGGGCCAGCGCCGGAGGGTGGACGGGGAACGAGCGGTGAAGGCTCGAGACGAAGGAGACACAGGCCGTCATCTACGGGAAGCCGCACTGCAAAATCAGGGTAGACGAACATCCTTCCAAGTTGTTACCGAGAGAAAACCGCAACAGCTATCGCTCGAGAGTTCTGGTACCCAAGAAAACCTAAATATCACATCATTCTTAAATGGTCCAGTGAAATGTTTAAAAAACGGTCAGTTGAGGACTACTTCTAAGTAAATTTGAAGAGAAAATTCGCATTTTAAAAAAGACCAAAACCGTACAGTCTGCTTTCTTTTCTTGGGATACTATAAAACTGTTTTCACCACCACAACAATCAATCTCACGTTTTGATTGAATGCGTGGAGGGCGTATGCCCCTAACCTCGGGCTGCGGCCCGCGAAATCCAGACACCAAGTCCACACTGTGCCGCCTGAGGTTTCCAACAAAATTTTTTTGATCTGAAAATTGCACCACTTGGCGCGCCGAGATTATTATTAAGAAAGGATTGCCCAACGGCGGCCACGATTTGAACCCGTGACCTCATGTCAGGTAGCAAAACGCTCCCCATCATCACCTGCCATACCCACATATTAGTGAAATAGATCGGGGATGAGTAGACGCGGCTTGGTCTTCGGCCGACACTCCTCGACGACCTCTTCCGTCAAAGGTAATTTCAACCGTCTCGGGGATGACGTTTCGTCTTTCGAGCAACGGAACACCAAGAGTAGAGGTGGACGACGTCAACTTTCGAGGGAAAGCAAGGTGGTGCAAGTTCTGAAACTTGAATACTCCAGCAGAAAAAATGCACTTTTTTTACTTTATAAAATGGATGTCTTTAGGGTTTATCACCATAGTTCAGTTAAAGTTTAGATTCGCATGGGGCCACATTTCATTCCGAGTATCAATCCGTTTTGAGATCTTTACGGGATTAAGGGCTCCCGATAGTTAATGCGATATCGCGTTCCGCATGAAACTACTCCGATGAAGAAACACATTACGCTCCATTATGTACAATGAGATACTACTTTCTACAAATAGAATATGAAGCTCACGATATACACTTTAACCTGCCATGGACTTCCGAAAGGAATGCTGTTTCGTATAATTTTGCAAGCTTTTAAATGGCGCCCACTCCGTTTGAACAATCTAATTTCCTTTGACAAGTCCCACCTAAAAACCCCGGCAGTCCCCGTTCTGAAAGCCCTCGCCAGTAATAAAACCGATGATTGTTTTATATGAATCAGACATGTAAGTACGTTTTTCATTTTTTATATCAACTACTGGGTAAAGCTTTCGGCCTCTGTCCGAAGGGTCCTCCTTCTTTCAAAATCTGGGCGGGTGGGTGCCTTGGGATACTACCATGTGAAATGCAAGTGGTGCGATTTTCCCAATTCCGTGGTAGCAACTTCCCGAGGTATCAAAGGTGGCAAAGGAAAAGAAAGAGCAATCCTATTATGATGTGTGAATTTCACACGGCGATACGAGTTCCACCCTCGCCCATCAAAACTAGGCTACGGGTTCCAGAATATATGGAGTATGCCTCTGCGTGTGATTCGTTCATGTCATGCCCTTTTTTCAGTCACTTTCCAACTGCATGAACGAGTGTGTAAAACTTTAATACATCCCATTCATTACAAACACGCGAAACAATTACAAGAAGGGAACTTTTGTTGATATGACGAGGACATTTCTAAGGAGCGATGTACGCGTATAGGAGCGGAATACCTTCAGACTCGCGTTTTTGAATCAGTGAGGTAGTGCAAGCATCATATTTTAAATTACATTCCGTCGAAGTTTCCATTAAACCAGAATGGTAAGTAGGCCAGAGAACTGAGTATTTTATGCTTGACAGACTGGTTGGATAATCATGGGTAATTATATGAATAAATAGCACTTGAATGAATTAGTGTTTCAGAGTTTTGATATCGAGTAAAATTGTTGGCCTATCCTGATAACGTTTGGCAAAGTTAAAAGGAAAGAGAGAAAGGAAAAATCACCAATTATGGGTAAAGAAGAAAGCCGAGATGAAAAATAGATGGGATTCCTATGAAAATATATATATACTGCGGGTGAATTTCCACGACCAAGAGCCACGTCATTGGAGCCAATACATTAAAACTCGGTCCAGATCTGAATATTGATTCTTGAAGACGCACTGGCGCTTTAGTGAGCGCTAATTTTACGTGCAAGGAATTTCAAATTCAAGTTAATTTGAATGAAAAAGGACTAACACCGCGCCCTTCACAATACCTTGCGTAAACAAAACAAATTCTTCAGAAAAAGACTGACTGCAATACACTCGGAAGCCACATTCCCACCAACGTTTATTATACGAAATAAATGACGCTTCGGAAAAATCGGAGTGACTAAATTGATTCAAGGCGTCGCATAAAAAGACATCCGTCCTCGCCTGTGACTACAACCTCGGCGTGGATGGAAGGACTTGCGTGTTTAGCAAACCCCTGGAGCTATCCCATCGGGGGTTAGAATTGCCCCCGGTAGTAGTGCAGTCAAATTTTATGTGAAGAAAAACGCTAATTATATATTTCATATTAATGCGCAAAAGTAATTACAATACTTGAGGATTTTACTATTCCCACGTCATACCCCGTGAGAAGCAGCGTGTGCTCGTGGTAGGGGATATCGGGACAAGGCAGCCTTTTTATACGTGTTAACTGTGGGAAATTAAGCATTGCTCGCTTTTACTTGGGCAGGTGGAAGCCCCAGGAGTGGGGAGAGAGACCTGGAGACAAACAGACCTCCCTCCCTCCCTCACTGCCCTCCCCCTCCCCTCACTCACCCTTCTGAACGGATGCTATTTTCTTCCGGCACACATTCTTGGCAAGCTTTAATGGCAGGGTTGAAAATATAAATCATGTTGCAACTGAAATTTACGAGAAAAACGAAATTATAGGGGGGGGGGGCGGTTGAGGCCCTCTCTCTCTCTCCCCCTTCTACCCCCACTCCTTCCGGTTCTCGTAAATGTCCTAAGGAAGCACCGCAGATGAAAATGTCTTCCACTCTAATACCTTAAGGTGTGTGGCGTTTTTTCCCAACGCGATCGCGAACGGTATGAGCATGGGACGTGCACTCAAAAATAAAATTAGACGCCGCATAGACTGTTTCTTCATTTTCTTCGGTTGCCGTTATCAGCCGAAATCCCAATACGTCCCCTTTTGATCCACTCCGGGGTTCCGGAATTAAACTAGCGGGGCATCACTCTTTCCCTAGGACAGAGCTTCGCTCGTATTTCCGTGATCGGAGCAGGTCCCACGCCACACCGCTGAGGAGTTCAGCTTATGAAATTCAACTGTCTTGAGTGAAGTCTCCGCTGGCATCCAGCCAATTTAGAGGCGCGGACGTTTTTATGAAATCTGAGGCAACCGCCATTTGAGGTCATAGGGGCCTAGGAAATATAGGCGGGTGAAATTTGGTAGAGAGAATTTTCAGGGAATAGACAGAAACTTGGCGTGAAAACTACTTGGCGTACTCAAAGTGCTCTCCACGTGGCGCCCGAAACAGGGATCGCGATGCCTCTTAAAAACCCTGACATCTCAGCGTCAGGATTTAAACAAGCGCCCTCAGGGGTGGGAGGGTTGTGCACTAACCACCGCACAACCCCGATTCCCATTATAAGCAGATACTCTATTAGAAGTCAACTGACACTCGGCAGGACTAGTCTGAAAATAAGGGAGCACTTAACCCAATTCCACACGAGGAATACAGTTTTCCATGCCTGGTGTCGTTTGGTCTCTTCATGGCTCGTCGGAGAGGATGTTAGGTAAACCATCCACGAGGTTCATTAGTAATTTTACGCCATACAGGAACATTCTTTTCGAACTGTTGTATTCGTTGTTTACTAATGCCGGGTAAAATAATGCATACGTAATACTAATCAAAAAGTATTCACAATATCAGTTTAAGCGGTAGTACATTTCCTTAAATATTTCTCTTCGTGATCTCGCCTTTCAATGTAATAGAATTCTCCCTTCTCTGCGTCAGCATTGAACACGTGGGATTTTGGTTTATTATGCTTTCGGTGGTGGCAGTCCAAGGCTTTTCAAAAATTGGGCAGCACTTTCAATCAGTTCACAACATCTTTAGATGAAACCTCAAATAATATCTCGTTCGATTCGGTAATCGCATCCTTCGGCGAAAGTCTCAACAAGTATTTAATAGTTATGTTCAACTAACGGTAAGTAAAGGAGATAACTTCAGGCGTCACTTTGTGGAAACGATACATATTGCAAAAGAAACACTTGGTTTTTCCACATAAAATATTTATTCACGACCTAGGTTTCGACGCTCAGCGTCATCTTCAGGTACCTGAAGGTACCTACCAGCTACCTACGTCACCTGAAGATGACGCTGAGCGTCGAAACCTAGGTCGTGAATAAATATTTTATGTGGAAAAACCAAGTGTTTCTTTTGCAACAATAACGGTAAGCATTAACTTCCTCTATTTTTTCATTCGATTAACTCCCGCAATGTTTCATTTAATAATTAATCATTAGTCTTTAAGTGGAAAATTTCAAGAGTTTTCGTCTCAGCTATTATAGAACAATTCCGACACATCACACCTGAATCTGTAATTTCGTTTAATTCCCCAAGATTCATTTGATATATCCAAGTACATTTTATTGGGAGAACCTAGTTCGAATCCCTTTCATATCAGATGATTTGGTGATGCAAGGTTTCACCATATTCAGTCATTTCGAATGCAAGAGCCTTGAATCTAGAGCTTTGACAAAATATCCCTCTTTTTCTCGTTTATTTCTGCGAAGATGATGCGGTGTGGGACCTTAGAGTATTTTTTCGATACCAGGTGTCCAATCATACGATCGAAACCTTGGAATGCGACTTCCGTCCGACCTTCGTTCAATTCTAATTATGAGAACCATATTTTCTGGGATGGTTCCCAAATGTATGCTGTTTCTTCCATTTGAGGTCTCAGTAAGAAGAAATATCATGTCTCCTACACTTTATCATCTCTGCGTATTTATTCCCCAAAAATGCATTTCAGAAGTGATTTCTACTTCAAAATTGCTTGACGCATATGCCAACGTATGTGTCTTTGCCATTTAGGGTCCAATTTGAGGATGACATCCTATGATTTGACGCGATCAATCACGCAAGTGAACCTTCTTAGGGAGTAACATAATAGAACGAGGGAGTAACTAAACTTACGTAGCTCTTCTCTTCAACAACCATCTCCCTGCAACAACCACCTCCCTGCACGTGATCTTGAGTATTCCAACTCTAGGAGGCAATCCTAGATAACCAAATCTGCACACCATTCGCCATTTCTACTTTTAAGTGAATCCCTTGGAAGTACGTTTCGCCATCTGTATCGGCTCGTGACCTACAAGCTGGTGGCAGGACTACTGGAAGGACCTCGAGGAGGGTCAGGGCCAAGAGAGTTGTTCGAAGACAGGTTATCACATGCTAAGTGTTAAGCCGGAAGCATACGATAAATCAATGCGAGATTTGATTCGAGAAATACAGAGCCACGGAACCAGTTCCATGACTCCGAACACCGCGATGTCACGCGGGTAGAACCCGTGTGCTCATGAATGTAACGTTGGTCAATTGACTCCAGAATCATTTGGTAGCGCTGGCAACAATGGAACGGCGTCGGTGTCAAGAGCCTGTCATTGTCTCGCCTGGGAAAACTGAGCCAGTAAAATTGAAGGGACAACCGCCAAAATTACTATATTAATCAACAATACTCCCATTGAAAAATGAAAAAAATCAATTTCCACCCCCGTATGTCATAATTAGCTTTTCTTGCCAAAAAGAAGCAGGCATGCGAAGGGTACTAGGGTAAGCTTGTAGAAGGGATTGAAAAAGTGCAACAACGAGTTTAACCAGAATAAAACCAAGAATAAAAGAAATGGTCAGCGGTCAAAGTACGGAAAAATAACAAATTAGCTGAGAAACTATAAATAAACACAAATATTACGACTAGACAAGAGAGTTTTAATAAATCTTATAGGAGCACGCATTTCTACGACCGTGAGACATGGACGATTGGAGAACCTGAAAAAATAGGATTAAAAGCAATGGATGTGGTGTTAATAATAATGACGGACGTAAAATGAATAAACCGCGTTAGAGAAAGAAAGACTTAAGGGGGAGAAAGCAAAAGTTCATTAAAGATATTCAAGAAGTTCTCTCGGGTTTCCCACCGGGTCAGGTTGCAGTACACCGACGTTTCGAAGGCTGACTCTGCCATCGTCTTCAGGGTGAAGTCACTTCACCCTGAAGACGATGGCAGAGTCAGCCTTCGAAACGTCGGTGTGCAACCTGACCCGGTGGGAAACCCGAGAGAACTTCTTGAATACCATACGCCGGGAAAACCTGAGATCCTTCATTCATTAAAGATACTTTACCATTAAAAGAAGAAAAGCTAATTATAGAGAGTTTGACTATTAACGATTTAGGGAGTGCCACAATTAAAGATCTCAGATATTCGAATAATCACGAGGATGGCAATAGCTGACTCAAAAATCCGGCGAAGGAGGATGTTCGGATGCAAGGAATGACGAGATAGACTGGTAGCGGACGAGAATGGAAAGCTATTACAAACTCATCCCCTTAATAGCCTATGATGGCCGAGTTATAATTACGATTCCCAACTTAAATTTTATTCGATGAGAAACTTCAAGATGGCGAACAACGACCGTGACTCTACACGATACGTTCTACGGCAAATGAATGGTCGATAAGTGACGAACGCAAGAAAACCAATCAAATGCTTAGTTTAGTCAAGAAATCACAGGGCTGGGTGCATTACATACCATAACAACGGAATAATGACAAGCGCATTCGTACACCGCTTCTGGGACATTCATTTGTTATTCACGACTACAGCAATGTAACTATTTCCGTGGGAGACCGCCCAGACGTCGGTCGAAGCATCCGTCTCCTGAACTAAAGTACCGAACTTTCAAGACCGATTCAACAGAAGACCTTTCGATCCGTAGTCTCAAACCATCATCTGGTTTGCGCTGCGAGTTAATCCCCTTCCCACTACCTCCGCATACAAACTGTGCGGCGATTAAGAGAATGGATCATGGGATTCCGAAAATTTATCGGAACCGGATCAATTATAACTCACACCCATTCCCCCCGATTGGCACCCTTCAAAACTGCGTCAGCTGTTTCGCATTTATCAAACAACTACTTTTAACAGCTCCAGTAAACGAATTCCGGAGGAAACAGCCGCCCTTGCCGCCGGCGCTAAACTTAATACGAGCAACGGCAAGCTCCACGACCACCTAATAGTACCGGACAGCGCGCAATTTCCCATAAATCATGCAAGTTTCACAGAAGAGGCTCCGCATGGGACACGGATGGCAGAGCGTTTCGGGAAAAAAAGTTTATTTCGAGCCATTTCGGTGTAATTTGGGGTGCGGGGGAGGGGGAGAGAGGGATTGGAGGGGGGGGCAGGTAAGTTTGACGGGGAGAGGGGTACGGACTAGTTCAGCGTTGGAGCGGTCCGTGATTGTTCGGACGGAGGGAAAGGGACGCTGCGCGTTCATCAATACTGAAGATGGGGAGGTTGGTCGGGGGTCGGGGAGGGGGGGGGGCGAGGTTGCACGCGAGCATGTAAATTATGCTCATGAAAGGGGCAAGTGACGTGGGAGCAGAGCAGGCAAGTGGTGTGGAGGGGGGAAGGGACTAGAAGGGGGGCCGTTGGAGGTGGGAGGGGCGTTGCGAGGCAAGAGAGGGTGCCGCGCTGGAGCTTCCGAGGATGATGCCTCTTGCTCTCCTGTTCGGAGAGGAAATTAAGCGAGAGTGATATCGCTACTTTTTATGACCTTAAAAAAATGTGCAGAATTCTTTCACGTTTGATTGGTCGGAAGCTCAGAGACACCCGATGTCTCACGCGTTGACGCACCATTTTCAGAATAAATATGAGCCATCTCTACTAGTCGGGAGAATTTGATATTGATATTTTCTTTGCGTTTTATTTACGAGAATTGAGTCGGTGTGTTCTCAGCAAAGTGTGGTTTTCCATCGAGGGCGTCTGGTGCGGAATTTTTGAGGGCTCTCATAGAGCTGATCGATTATGGGGACTAAAAACCACATTATAAAAATAGGGCAAATCAACCTTCAACGGGCAAAGGTTAATACTAATGAATTAAGAAAAATAGCAACGGATCTTGGGCTAGATATTATATTGACGCAGGAACCATATGTGTACAGCAACAGTCATGAAAGAAAATGGAAAATCCCGGGATTCGGAGTGCAAACGCGCATTACACCAGCAAATGCCAAAGAAAATTTTTTGCAAGCATCATGGTCTTCAACAAAAATTATGATTTCTTGAGTTTTGAGCACTGCACAACAAATCACTTCGCAGCTGCAGAAATTCGGGCTGATAGGAAACCATTGATATTGATTTCCGGATATATGCCACCATCGGAGGACATCCAAGAATACATCACAGAGCTAAAGAGCCTGATACATAAATTCAAAAATAAAAGGATACTAGTCGCAATTGACTCGAACGCAAAGAACGAAATATGGTTTAGTAAGGAAACCAATGGCCGAGGCAGGGCATTGGAGGACTTAATAGCTTCCGAGGACCTGTATATAATAAACGAACCGGGGCAACCGTACACGTTTAGTTCGACAATAGGCTGCTCAAATATAGACCTAACCATCAGTAACTCGGCATTTATACGAGACGTGTACAGATGGGAGGTTCATGCCGAACTATCTATCAGCGATCACAGATTAGTCACATAACAGATTGGCACGACTACAGAAAATGAACGCTGTCATCGAAGAAGATTTAATATCGGTGCAGCAAACTGGAGAAAATTTATGGAGATATTATCAAAGAACACCTGGTACAAATGTGAATTGTTGCCATGGGATCCAAGCAATAACAACATCGATGCTCGAGTTAGATCTCTTACGGAGGCGCTGCAAGGTTCCGCTCTGGCTTCGATCCCTCTGACCAGAACACGACGAAACGAAACAGTGTGGTGGAATGAGAAACTTCATAGGCTTAAGATAACTTGCAGAAACCTACGGAGAACTTACCAGTAAAGCATTAGCCACGAAGAACGTATCATCAACAAAAGAAGATACTATGAGGCAAAGGAGAACTATGAACAACAATTGCAAAAAAGCAAGGAAAAAAGCTGGGAGAAATTCTCGAGGTCAAATATTGAGGAAAACCCCTGGGGGTTAATATATAAAATCGCGAGGGAAAAATTTAAAACCCTACCAGCATACTCAGCTAAGACCAACGCCAGAGGGGAGCTTCTATTCCTGGACGAAACCATTTCCAGCATCATCAACACGCTAGTGCCGGATGACACAGCAGAAAATGAAACTGAAGAGCAAAAAGTAATTAGGCGTGAGGCTAACCTCCCTTGTCTGCAAAGTACGGAGACAGATATCACCGATGAGGAAGTTAGAACCGCGATTAAAGAGATGAAAGTGAAAAAGGCCCCAGGCTTTGATGGCATAAACGCTGAATTGATCAATGCAGCAGAGCCGTTAATCCTCAACTATTTAACTAGATTGCTACAGGACTGTTGCAGAAACAAGTACTTCCCTGCAGATTGGAAAAAGGGTGTCCTATGCACCATCTTGAAATCTAAGGAAAAGGATCCCTCTGATGCTAAGGCATACAGACCCATAACACTACTACCCGAAATGGGGAAAATGTTCGAAAGAATCATCAAAATGAAAATTGAAGAAGCAGTTGGTGAGGAGGATCTACTTCACAAAAGCCAATTTGGATTTCGAAGAGGCGGATCCACCGCAGCCGCGGCAATAAAACTTCTGCAAGAAATCAAAAATCGTACATATAAGTATAAGGTGGCCTTATTCATAGATTACGAAGCAGCATTCGATTCATTATGGTGGCCCCATTGCATAAACCAGCTCAAAAGGTATAAAGTCCCGGGACCAATAGTAGAACTTATTAAAAACTATTTCTTGAATAGAACCACCAAAATACAACTAAATAATCTGGAAGTTGAAAAGAACATTACAAAAGGGGCACCACAGGGATCCATACTCGGTCCTTTTCTTTGGAACATCTCCATGAACGATTTACTGACTCAGTCCCTTCCTGGAAACTGTAGATGGACAGCCTATGCTGATGACGTTGTGATCACAATGCCTGCAAATTCCAGGAGAGAAATAGAAAAACTCGCAAAAGAATGTTGCCATATAGTGGAGTCATGGAGTACGAAAGTGAAATTAAAAATTTCTGTGAATAAGACTAAGTACGTCGTATTCGGGAAAAAATTGTCACGAAACCCAACTATAAAAATCTATGGTCAAAACATCAAAAGATCCTCCACATTCAGATACCTGGGCATTGAATTCGACGAGAGACTAACATTCCAAGAGCACGCAAATTACGCAGCAGGCAAGGTCAAGAAAATATTTAACTGCTTAAGAAGGCTGTGCAGAAACCGATTTGGCATCACCACTAATAGCTTAAGAACTATATACAACGGAGTCACCATCCCAATATTGGCATACGGCAGTGAGGTGTGGGGAGAGAGACTCAATTACAGCAGAATCCGGAGAAAACTGGAAGAGGCCCAAAGATCTTGCCTAATTGCAATATCCGGGAGCTACAATACGGTCTGTATTGAAGCTCTACAAATAATAACTGGGATACAGCCGATAACGTTCTCAATAGAGGAAAGAAGAATCAAGGTACGGATGAAACAGATGGAAGAGGCTACTCTGGGAGATGTAGCTTTGTCTCCAACTGAGAAATGGAGCAGGAACAGGAATTTTATAAGAGCGTATTTCCTGGATATGTGGGAACGGGAATGGGAAACATTAGAAAAGGGTAAAACAACCAGACAATTTTTACCTAGCGTGAAGGAAAGAAAGAAGATCAACTTTAAAACTTACAACGGTATTACGCAAATTTTAACGGGCCACGGGGAGTTTAGATCATACCTCAAGAAAATAGGGAAAAAAAAGGAGGAGACGTGTGAATGCATGATGGAGGAGGACACGGCAATACATAGAGTCCTTTATTGCCCAATTTATGCCGAGGAAAGACGCGAACTGGAAGCTATCCTTGGGTATTTGCACAACGTCCAACAAATTGGGCAATACCTACATGAGGAACCGATTAGGAAAATATTGGAAAGATTTATTAACAAAAGATAAAGTAAGAACGGGGAGAGTAACGGAAAGGAATGGCATGAAACTCATATTTTGTATTTTGTAAAATTTACGAAATTGTATTAGGGGTTTAAACATAAGGCACCCCAAAAAAACAAATTGAAACAATAAATGCCCGATCGTGCTCGAACGGGCCCAATTATTATTAATTATTATCTAGAATAAGGGAAATTCTGGCGGAGTCGGGAATTGCAGAACATAATTTTGCCGCTTATTAGAATTGGAAATGATTTAGCAAAGGGATGCATGACCTTGGGTGATGGAAAGAAATATGCCACCGACAGCACGAGGCCGAATAAAAATTTGCTTAAATGCCCGACCGGATCGAGTTCCTCGAGGTGTGCATCGGACATCTACCAAAAGAGTCCTCCCCCCTCCACCTTTTGTTTGCAGGAAGACGCTATTGTTGAAGGAAAAGCATTTTTATTGAGTGAAAATGCAGACGATTCAGAGTCTATGGAAGGAAGTTATTTAAGTGGATGAATTTAAATTCGAAATAAGGCGGTCAAGGTCATCTTAACTGTTGGTCCAGAGAAGAAAGATGTCATCGGTCGATGTCGCGGGACCAGGGGAGTGAGTGGTTTTGGGGGTTTGACCAGAAAGGGAAGCGTGCTTCGGTGGCCAAGGAGGAGGTTTGGCATGCGCAGCTGCTGCTGAGAGAAAAATCTTTCCCTGATGGGAGATGGCAGTCGATGGGACTCGGCAGTAGAAGTGCGCTTCGGAAAAGATGCTGAGAGTGGCGGAGGAACGTTTAATTTAAATAACTTGGCGGGCGGGGTAAAGTGGCCCCTTGGGGTGCGGGCATGTCAAGTGTGGCAAGGAGGCCTAATGAGTAAGGCGATTGAGCCCTGAATAGTATCATGTATCATCATACCCTGTATAGTCCATCATGTTAATCTTGGGAATGATAATTGAGGTGGTTTCCCGTTGCCTTCCGCAATAGTGTTTTTAACGTGACACCCTCACTTCCTGGCCGCCCCACTGGGGTCAGACGCCATTGCAGCCGCCTCACTGAGGAACAGACGCTGCGTGGACTACCTTTCGTCTGGCTCCTTACCTTCGACCTATCTGGCATGGGTTACCCTACCAGGAGCAATTATTATTACTCCCACCAGCACAGCTCTAGCGGTCATCGGAACGCACAAGCCCTTCCACCACGTCAAGGTTGTAGTCCGGGGAGGGGATATATACATATGTATACATGTATACATTTACGTATACATATATAATACACACACACACACATATATATATATGGGGGAGCGGAGGGCAACGGAGGAGCAGGGCAACGGAGGCACCGAGTGAGACGTCTTGAGGGCACCGCGCTTTTTTCGCGAAAATTTTGAATTACTCGTCAGAGAGACTCGACGGCACACTTACTATTAGAGCGGTGCCCAGACCGTCCTTCAAATAACCCTCTCGGTACTCGAGCGGCGGCGGACGTTCCTTGGCACGCGGGAGTAGTGGGATTCGCTTGGGGGCGGGGGTCGGAGGGGTGGGGTCGGCCGGCCCCTTTTGTCCTCCCCGCCGAACTAGGCCGCGTCAACAATTTCAAATGCCGGTCGCCATGACGCGCACGTTCGCCAACGCCAGGGGTGCCCGAGAAAGTGAGTCCTATGCCGAACAGGATAGACATTTCATCACTCTGTGGCCGTTTGACCACCTCGTGGCACGAAAGGGTGGTGGGGAGGGTTTCGGGGAGGACCGGGGAGGGGGGAAGTGGGAGGGGGAAAGTGGGAGGGGGAAAGTGGGAGGGGGAAAGTGGGAGGGGGAAAGTGGGAGTGGTTGAGGGGGGGAAGGGGGCGCCGTTTCGGCGAGTTGGGACGGAGTGGGTTTGACGTCTGGGAAATATCGGATGGTCCCTCGGGGAGGAGGGCGGAGGGGAACGGTGCCAAGGTCGTCCGCATTAAAGGAAAACGAGGGGGGGTCGTCCAGGGGACAGATGGAACCCCACGCGGAAGAATGAAGCACATGGAGCGGGCGATTTTCATTTGTTTCATCGTGCGGCGGCGGTGGGGAAATGTTTATGTCATCAATGCCATCTGCGGCGGTCTCCGTGGAACTGGATCGGCGGATACGAAGGACGGGAATGTGAAAATTAATTCGAGCGATTCTGGATTCAAGACGCGAATTGTTATCGCTAATGTTCTAATCCGGAGGTGGGGCGGTTTTTAATCCCAACGCCTTGGTTTGTGGATGGGATCGGGTCCCAGTCGCGGGCAGGAAACGGGTTAGGAGAGATTAAATTTGACGAATATTGTGGTAAGATTCCAGATATACACATTAGCTTTCAATTTGTCGATCAGTAGGTGAGAATTTTGTAATCCAGTTGATTAAGGATTCACCGATGAAGAACTGTGGGTTTCTCAGTTCCGCGAGGACGGTATATCACAGTGAGGAATCGCCCCCACACATCCTATTGGCTGCTAACAGGGGAGCATGTTATCGAATCCCTAAACCCAATGAATATTATAAATAAACAAACTGACTATTATAAATAATCAATCGGTCACAGTAGTTTTGGAATGGACACAACTATCAAATATATATCTTGTCTCTTCTAACGAAACACACAACACCCCGCGCTACAACAAGTCCCTTTCCATCTCCGTATACTTCTTTCTCCTCCCTACAGAATGTCCAGTGTCCCTATTGTACTTCTGTCCCTACCTCGTTTTCCTGACACTCTTCTGTATCACTGCCTTCGACATCCCATCGCTAATCGATATGCTCTCCATTCATCTTTCTCCTGCTTCCTTAAGATTTCTCCCAGAAATCCCCTCTCCTCCCACACCACGCCCACCACCTCATTTGTTTTCCTTTCTGTCCACTTCACCTTCTCCACCCTTCTCCACACCCATATTTCAAAAGCTTCCAATCTACGTCTATTATCATCCTGCTTCAGTGACCATGTTTCTGCGTCGTACATAACAATACTCCATATCGAAGTTTTGACGAGTCTTTTCTTCACATCCTTACTCAACGTCCCTGCCATCAACTCCCTCTTCATTGTGACAGCCTCTTTGCTTAGCGCAATTAATCTCCTTGCGTCCCTACTTCTCTGACCGTTTTTGTCTATAAAACTTCCTCGATACGCACTTAAACTGTTCCACCTGCTCTATTTTTCTTCCTCCTATCGTAATAATGGCCTTTCTCTCTATGGAAAACTGCATAACCTCTGATTTATTCATCTTGATTCTAACCCCATATCTGTGGCACTGAATTTCCAATTCACTCAGCGATGCTTACAGCCCCTTGACTGACTGACCAAACTAGAGCTTGGTCATCAGCAAACCCATTGATTTTACGCATTCCCCGCCAACCTTCATTCTCATCTCCAGTTCTTTTCATGCCTCTTTAATCATTCCTCCTCGCATACGTTGAAAAAGGCCACTGATATGAATATATTTAAAATATAGAACAAATATTCTTTGACTAATGACCACCAATGTTCCATTTAACATATATTAAAAGATAAGTACACTCCTCTACCAATTACGAAAGTATTATTAGCGTGGTTTTTATTGGGGCTGGCTTAAAATGTCTCCTTGAGTCACCAAACCTATTTCGCCGACGACCAGTGCTCCACGGGCCATCATTCGGTGACACCAGCTCTAATGCGTGTAAATCTCGAGTATTTTCAGGGTCTCGGGCTCAAATTGGCGAAAATTCATGCTCGCAGAATATATACATTTTCAAGTGATATTCATATCGGTACTCCTGGTTCCGACGCATTGGCGACAAAATCAAGTTCCCCGATGATGTGGCCCATGCGTCGACACTGGTAATGCCGAAATAAAGTTACCCTGGAATATTACAAAGTTCACTTATTCAATGAGCAAATTAATCTGCTTGCAACCCCAGTTACCTTCACCTTCTGAATTAAGTGACTACACCTCCAGGATATGCTGCTACTTACCAGAACGCACGATTTCATATCCGGCAGATTTGGGGCAACCTCAAATAAAACCAACCTGATTAAGTTTCCGGCAACCTTCCTATAAAACCACCAGCGTCACAGGGCAGGGGACAAATCAAGGATGTGCCGATAGAGAAATGTTAACTCCTGACCTTTGAGCGATGGGTGGGCTCCACGATGAAAAATCACCCCCCACCACTCACCCTATCGATTACTAACAGGGTACTGCGTTGATGTACATATAAAGCCGTTACCCCATATAAATCGCGAGTGAGCAGTTTCATTACATCAGCAGTTCGTCCCTAACTTGGGTGTGTGAATTCCAAACCTCTTAGGCCTGCGTGGGTTTATACTAGTGTCTTCGTGTCTGAACTCCGAGGGTTTTTCCCACTAAATTATATCTTGCGCTTATTTCTTTTATTCTATAAACGGCTCTGCCATTCTTTTCTTTTTTCTAATGACACTTCATATTTACTTTTATTATTATTATTACTTTGTACTTGACGTAAGGTTAAATTGAGCAAGGGACCTTATGGTTTCAATTTCGCCCGAATTAGGACGCTTATCTATCTATTTAACCTATTCGGTGAGGTCTACAGGTATTACTCCGGTTTATATTGGAGCCTTTCGTTCGCTTTTAATGTGTTAAGTGCATTCGCCGTGATTAATTAAACCCTGCCGCTGCTGCACCCCTCGGATGTGAGGGGTGCAGCAGCGTAGACTGCATGACGACATTCAGATGTGGAACGGCAGACATTTTCGGTGGGAGTCGAAGGGCAAGGCGCGACGTGATGGAAATCGAAAGCAATTCTCAGAGAATCTGATTCCGCCGCACCCACCCAAGATTGCGATTGCTAGCACTTGCGACACGTTCAGCGGCGACTGCACTCAAGGACCACGCAGACCGAGGAGTCCCCGCGAAAGGTCGACCGTGGGCCGCGCGCACTCCCGTTCGGCGAGGTCCCCAAGCGTCACGGCTGAGGTTGGCGCTCGGACGAATGAATGAACGAACGAACGGATTGGAGGTTTGGAGCCCGTGCCTCGCTCACCCCACCCGTGGACAACCCCACTATTTCCGATCAAATCGTTCGGGTCCCACTTTTAAACAGCGTCGACCCTCCCTTTCGTTTTCTCCACGCAATTAAGAAATCATTAATTCATTTCATTATTGGAAAAGGAAAAAGAACTAAGCACTCGGCGTGTTGAGAGAGGAGAGAGGATTGCTGGGAGAAAAACAAAAGGATGCCAGGTGCGTTGATTGGAAATGGAACGCCGAAGACTAATGGATGAGGGGATTGTGGGCGGGGGAGTGAAAGGAAGGGTGGAAAAGGAGAGGGCTGTTGGACGGAATTAAGGGAGACAGATTGTATGCGGATTTGAAGACATGTCATTTGTAGTGGGAAGCGTCAGGTTCTCTTGCCAGGAGAGGCTAAGAAATGCAAGAATGTACAAAATGAGTCCATGGAAAACCTACCGTAAACGATAGGCTTACAAGTAATAATTTGCCGATTGGCTGTCAACGACGAGCAGGGATGGCACAGGTCGCCTCGGCTTGTGAAGCGAATCGAGTTCACGCCCCCAAATTTACCCTCGACGCAGTTGAAAGCTGGAGCCAGCCCTCGCAATCGGGGAGCAATACATGAATTATTGGGCGGGCGCAGGCTTCCGACGCTCACCCGGGGGGAGCATCTCGATTGCACGAAGGGAGGGCATCAAATGTATCCATTGGTGGGGGGCCACTCCATGAGGATTTGCTCCCACGGCCCATACTCCCACGTCTCACCGACGCCGTCTTCTGCCTAATTGGAGATGACCTGGCGAAGCCGAAACGTGAGTCGGGAGAATGAATACTCGCCGAGTGGCACAGACGATTTTTTTGGAATATATGCTCAAACACGCATTGCTACATACATACCCTGTACGCGGCTGTCGGGAAAAAGGCAAAGGGAGGCCAGCCTGTAATGCCCTTGGACATCCACAGGCCTCATCTGTTCATTCGTGGATTTCAAAATTTGCGAATGCTAAGTTGAGTGAACCCTTGAACTAACAAAATATATAAGTTTTTGCTAAACAAATACTTTTCTGTAAACTGTGTTTCCATGAATAATAATATACTCTGGTGATAAACGAAGCCAACAGCTGCCTTATGTATAAAATTTGAGCTGGGGGAATTTAGGGTGGAGCCTAGTGACTCCGACCCCCGCCTTCACCTCCGAAAGAGTCCCAGGACTAACGAAGTGCATGGTATGAAAGCCGCTGGAAGCACGAAAACATAGATGCGTGACTTGACTTGATGGATGCATAAGAACCGCATTATCTTGAAGCTAACACGGAGGGAATAAGTCTATTAAATTAGTAGTACAAATGTATCATTGTCTAAGGAGTTACTTTTTGGAAGTAATAAGTAACTCGAAAGTAAATTAAATAGCACGTAATATTACTTTACAGTAAAATCTCCATTTCCAGCACTAATTATCGCACATATGTCTGCATTAGTACCCGACAATGACTTGGTAAAAGGTGAAATACGTATTTCATTTAAAGTTATAATTTCTAAAGTTGAACAAGGGAATTTTTAAATAGGTTCCAGTTATATTAGTATTAAGATCGCATCGTTAAGCGAAAAGAAATTTTCGGCAGGACCTGATTGAGTATGGCATTCTTACCTCCCTCCCCCGCACAATTTACGACCGCCGCAGTGGAAGGCGACACCTAGAGCCTCTCGAAAACGCCATGTCTCGCGTGGGGAACTTAAGAGTGGCGCGGAGTCTAATTTCGGGCGCCAAGGGTGAAACCTCTCCTTATTCCGAGGCTTCCGCGTTTGTGTAGCACCGAATGTCAATTCTTTTACATTCGCAAGTACGGAGGCGTCGCTTTGCAAACGCGTTGGTGGCTGCTGAAATGTCGATGTTATCCAAACGGTTTGGTGCGGAGGCGATGGAGGTGTTTGGTCCACTGTGGAACCGGTCACCTCAACTAAAGAGGATGACAGCGTTGCACGGAAATAATGGAATGCATTTGGTCAAATGGATCTGATTTAAATTAGAATTGGGTCGACGCCGAAGTGTTCACGCGGGCCATAAATATACCACTGGAGCAAAGCGCCCAGAGAATTAGTTTTGTAAATTCAGCCTAAAAAGGAAAGTGTGCTCCGGGTGTCCCATAAATATTTTGGCGCATGCTGGTACCATCCTCCAGCCCATGGCGGTGCCTTTTGTTTGCACGACGACGCCATTGTTCTGGGAAAAAGCATATTTTTAGCCCATTCAAATTGGGAGAGACTGTGGCGAAAGTCAGCGGCGGCAGCGAGATAAGGTGATTGGGGGAGTGGGATGGAGTCGCAGGCAGGCCGCGAGCTCTTCGCTTCTGGGAAATGGACGGGTCGAGTGATGCGAATTCTATGGTGACCAGTTTTCGTCTTTCGGGCGCGGATATGGAATGCAATCGGGAGACGGAAGGCAATCGGGAGACGAAATGCAATCGGGAGACGGAATGCAATCGGGAGACGAAATGCAATCGGGAGACGGAATGCAATCGGGAGACGGAATGCAATCGGGAGACGGAATGCAATCGGGAGACGGAATGCAATCGGGAGACGGAATGCAATCGGGAGACGGAATGCAATCGGGAGACGAAATGCAATCGGGAGACGGAATGCAATCGGAAGGTGAAGTCACGAACGCACGGAGATCACACGCGAAGGGCGGAATCCGCAAGCCGAGAACCTGTAAAATTTGAAAATAACGAAATCCTAACGGATTATCATCCCGTTATTCGCGAGTGATCTCCATAACTGGCGTTGAGAAAGTATCCCTTGTGGTATTTCTTGCACGGACACGTTACTTTTAAACCCGTTGAAGGTTTAATCTACTCTTGAAGGGAAATATTTTTGAAGTACAATGAAGTTCAAAATTGCTTAAGGCATAAACCCCATATCCGGTGGTTGTCCTTCCCCTGGATAATCCAATCTTTGTTCCTGGACTGGAAGTTACTAAAATAAAAATGTATTCATTTTAACAAATATATTCCAAACTAATCTCGACTTCATTTTTCACAAAATATCCATATTTAGGATATTGGTATTTTGTGAAAGGGTAGGAGAAAAGCATTGTCTTAGCGGAAGAGGCTTTTGAAGAAGAATATTTATTATAGTTACATTGAGCAATGACGTGGAGACGAGATTATTAACCACTTCAATGCGGATCGTAAGTAGTTCATGGATGTAAACATTTGAGGCAAGATAAGATGCGCCTTTCGAGACGTGGGTGTGGGAGGAGAAGGGATAAAATACGTTGGATAGAGTGGAAGACAACCACCGAGGTTTCATATGGTATGCACGCAGAAAGGACGTTACTGGGGGAAAACCGAGAACGGCAGGGAGTTATTGATAGGTAGTGGGAAGTTGAAGGACTACCATTAATCACGTGGGAGAAGTTTGGTTTCTACTGCCGTTCCTAAGGAAACCTAGGAGATTGTCTCATATGAGAACCATCGGCGAGGACGTGTGAGTTTTCAAAATACGCGGGCAATAACTTTCGAATAATGTTTTCATGTACACTCAAGGTGAAGACACACTTAAATACTTCATTATAAAATATCACTTAATTGAATCGGAATTTTTAATGAATCCGTCATATACATGCATCTCAAACACACCATAAACCAATGATGATTCTAACCACATAGCCCCATATAATTAATTTTCAATCTCAATGAATAGATTTCAAGCAAATTTTCTGCACACACATTACATACACACACACACACACATGTATGTATGTATGTGTGTGTGTGTATATATATATATATATATATATATATATATATATATATATATATATATATATATACATTCAAACACGAAATCCCGCCAAACGGCGAATAAATACTCATATATACAGAAACAGATATAAGGAAAAGGGATAGGAACACATATAAAGGACGAACACAATAGAGGTGGGGAAGGCGGAATCGAACGGATCACAAGAGTAAAAATATTTCCTCAACCGGGACTCGAACACCGGATCTTTCCACTTGCCGGGCGGATGCTCTTAACCACTTGAGCTATCGAGGATAGTCAATTTACCCTGAGATCCGTGGGTCTAATATGTCGCCAAGCGCCCCGATTCTTTCAGCCAAGAGATGGCGTCAGGGGGCCGTTTCACCCACCAAAGGAGAAATAGACAATACACAAGGAAAGGAAAGGACAGTGGGTTAGAATTCATACAACATCATACAGGAAAGGAACAGTGCGTTTCGTGGCACGCATAGCCAGAAGAAAGAGACCCACGGATCTCAGGGTAAATTGACTATCCTCGATAGCTCAAGTGGTTAAGAGCATCCGCCCGGCAAGTGGAAAGATCCGGTGTTCGAGTCCCGGTTGAGGAAATATTTTTACTCTTGTGATCCGTTCGATTCCGCCTTCCCCACCTCTATTGTGTTCGTCCTTTATATGTGTTCCTATCCCTTTTCCTTATATCTGTTTCTGTATATATGAGTATATATATATATATATATATATATATATATATATATATATATATATATACTATGAATATATATGTGTGTGTGTGTGTGTGTGTGTGTGTGTGTGTAATATGATACCGTGTGATGGTATCCTTGAGAACATTCGTTTTTGGGCCCCGCGTTTCTGAGTGTTCTTACCTCGCTTGATTAATTGTGTGCTCACATTATGGATTCCCTATTTATGAAAACCGTCATGGTCACGGCTCTCGACAGAAGCTTTTCGTCTCTTACTCCGCCTCTCCCCCCCCACCCACCCACTTCCTCCCGAGCAGCATGCAAAAATGAGCATCCGAAGCAAGATTTTTTAAGCATCTGGGCAACAGTGGAATTTAGAGCTCCCCATTTCCAGCAGAGAGCAAGGCCTTGTTCTATGAATATCCACGGTCGGTCGCACATTCCCGCGCTCGGTTTAAAATACTGTGGGCATTGAAATGAACCGTGATGCATATCTTTCATAATTACAATAGATTCACAAAATGGAAGAAATGGATAAGAAAATAGTACGGTCAATATGTCGTTGGAGGAGATTGGATACACTCGGAAAGATTAAGGGCTACTCATTTCTCGTGGAGGATGACAATGACTCATAACACTGTCGTTGCGATTGAACACGGGAATTGATCGAGGAGGAATTCCCCGATAGTCTCCACGCTCTGAGTGCAAGCGGCGGATTCCACCGCAGACGGTCGCCTAATTAAGCAGCGGCGACAGAGGTTCAGGATCAAAAAATAGACGCCTCCTTCGAAAGCCTGCCTCCTATTGCTTTAGAGTCGGATTCTCCGTCCGCAGCCGCGAGACCTTCCTCCCCGAAAGAAAATAAACGCCTTCCCTTTGCATAGGAGAGGGTGAAAATCGGAGGAGCGTGGAGCACGCCGATTTCGAACTTTCAGCCGATAGTCACTCCTCCGTGAAAGTCTGGTCACCTCAACCAGTTCGGTGTGGGCATGGGAACTTTCTGGAGCAGTGAGCATGTAATGTGTGTGCAGAGCAGCTGTAGGATTTTGCTTGCCCCATCAAGTGTGCAGTCCATATCTTGCGCTACCTTGGCGTGAAGAAAATAGGTTGGGTGGGAGGACTGGCCCCAGGTTCGTTTGGCAAGTTATTAATGAAGGTTATCCAAAAGTAAACATTTAGTGTTTTGGAAGAAACTCGTATACTAGCATTACGCTTAGCTCTGCGACTTCCACTGGCTTCTTATTTTTCTATTGATAAACTACTTCGGTACGCCAGACAATAGCGACCAAATGAGAGGGATTAACTGCAGAGTTGATCGATGCACTCATTCTTTTTCGACTCTGGAATACGGGCGACGACACAAGACAAGGGAAGCCCTTATTAAATTAAAATACTTAACCCATTTACGGAATCCTTCCTACATATTTCCATGACTGCCACTCCCACACCCCCTGCCAAATGCCCCGGCGGAGACTTTCGCGTCTCGGGTAGTTCTGCGCGAGCGGAGCCCGAGAACTCGTCCGCGGACTCTTTCCCAAGAATATTCGGCGGGGATTCGGGTCAGAAACTGCTGCTCTTCCGAGCTAATTAATCGCGTTCCTGCGGAAAGAATTGTTAGAAATTACACTGAAATGTGAGTCAAATGGCAATCGTGCCTTGGATTTGATCCTTAAACACGACGAATTCAATCCTTGGAAATTCACCTGTAGTAATCTCTTCCTGTGCTTCTTAACCTCTGAATAAATTTTGACAGTGTCTCTTTGTCAAGGTAGACTTTTGGAGACGCCAGGGCCTACAAAACTCTTCAAATTCTAAACCCCGTTATATATGATGTGATAGGATTTGGACCGCACTATTACCATAAACCATTCAGCAAACGCCCCCCACTTTACCCCTCCATTCCGTCCCTTCTCCAAGTCTTTCGTCCCCCCGCTCCACTTTACCACATTCTCCCCTCCCTCGCCTTCCTCCACGTCCCGCTGCGTCTCAACATCCTCTTAAGCACTGCCTCCCTTGCATTGCTCTCCATAAAGCTCTCACTAAGACACACCTCTCTCGAATTTTACTCCCCATTTCAGTCTTCCCATTCTTCTTCTAGCACACATTTCTAAGATACTTCCATCTATGCTTATCTACTGACCTCGACGAACACCTAATGCTAATGTAAACACGGCATTCATTCGGGCCCTTTTATGCTTCTCCAGAAGAGCCTGGGTATTTTTCTAACCACGACGAAACCGCCCCTTCCCTCCCTCTCGCCCTCCCCCAAGGTTCAGCTTCGGGCTAACTCCCGCAGCCTCTCACCAAGGACCCGTAGACGGGGGCGGGGGGAGGGGGGGTGGAAGAAAGAGGGGGATGGAAAACCTTTCCTTGCTTCCAGTTTCTCAGTCCGCCGATAAAACTCCACAATCCATTGTGAAAGGGAATCCCGACGGGTGAACGCCTCATTTTCGCACTGGGGAAAGTTCATTGGTGGCGGAAAGCGCGCCGATTGACATTCGCGGTATGTGAAACCAGGATAGTTACCATTAGAATCGGTTAATTTCCAGATAAGTACCGCGATTTCCGTGTAAATAACAAAATAAGGCGGGTTGGAGGAAGCAAGAGAATGGACACGCGGACAGGTACAAAGCAAGAAGAGCTAACGAAGGAAGTGACGCAGGGATAAAAAAAGAGGTAGTTCGCGCTCTATGCAGCGCACAATATTGGCAATTGACCACAAATAGCCTAAATAGGCGGATTACCTCTAATCATTCCTAAATAAAACTATTTGTCCCGACTATTAATTATATAAGACGCCGCACGTAATTTTGGTCATAAATTTCCACCTTCAAACGATATTATCGAATATATTTTGATGGTATCGAAATTTGTATAAAGATGAAGATCCAATAAAAAGTTCAACAGATGTCACTCGAGGAAATTCCATCCTTTTATTGGAAGAGACGCGAAGAGAATACAGAAGAGATTATTTCCGATGAGCGGGGGGATTTCTCCAAGTCCAAAACGATTCAATTATTTTTCTTTGAAACTTGAAGTCGCTGTACAAATATAGGAATGCATTCGATTCTTATTAAATTTATGCATTGCACCACTGACCTTATTAATTCTATCCTTTTCTCATGGTTAAGTCATTTTTTAACACGGCAGCGATTTTGCAAGGAGGTCTAATGAAATCCATTTATTGACGACTCTGCGGTTCTGGTATTACAGGTTGATATCAAAAGCACTCCACGGTATCGATTTTGTCAACATCACTCTGACTAAATGATGGTTCCGTTGGCGTAGATAAAAATACCTTATGCCTAATATTTGGTTCAGCATACAGGTACACTGTATTTCCGTAGGTTAACCAACCGTCGATTATTTCTTTCATTGAACTCAAGGGTAACTATTCTCCAATATCAATATCGCATTAGAGTGAGAACTTCCCATCCGCCAAAATGTCAACCACTGAAACTTGTCTTGACACTTACGATATCAAATGTCGAACAATAATAACCTTGTGTGAGTATGCCCAGCTTTAGTAATGATTTCCACCCGGCTCAGTTGCCTCAAACACATTCTGGGGCTTGACCAAAAAATGCTGTAAAATAGTACGTCTGGTGTCACATCGCGAAACTTTCTAATATCAATGATGATAAAAAAACAAACTCAAACACTATATTTACAATACACTAGCCAACCACGATTTTAAAAACTTGTGTCTTGGTTTATTAAATTTACGTTATCATACGTGGCAGGTTTCATGATGCTACAAATTGCCAAAAACATGGTCGGTTAGTTCTGAATACTGAGTGAATATTTACACTTAATCTGCCATATGCTGTGTGAATAATTTACCTCAATCTGCCATAACCGACACAAACTTCACAGAATCCTAAGGGAAACATTAATATAAACGAATCAAATGTAAAGGTTTAAGCTTGGGACAATGCATAGCAATCTAACACAGGAATAGGCAGACGAATATCCGATGGGGAAGGAAGGCGAAGCTGCTGTGAGGAAGAAGAATTGTCTCTCGATCAAATCAAGGTACACTCACAAGTGCTTTGAAGACTCACTATGGACGGAACAGCACGGTAGTAATATGGCGTCTTATGATTTGTCTTCTCAATTGGCCTCTAATAATTTGTCTCGGTCTTCTCGATCCTTCATTTCCAATGATCAGAAGTAAGAACTACCCTTCGACATACATATTTAACGAACGTTTCACAGAAAAAAGTCGCTTTACCCACATAACCTTTCATTCCTCCACACCATTCGATCGCTGTGGCAATTCCTCACCCGAAACTTGGTTATGCTCAAGGTCGATTGCCATGTATCGACAAATTTAAAGTGCTATGTCAAAGAGGAAGTGAAACATTTACATTACAGGAAGGGCAATTTATTCCGTCTGGTTGACCGATTTAAAGCCGTTATAATCGGTACGAAAGTAGAAATGTTTCACTCAACAATCGTCAAAACCCCAATTAACGTGACCATTGAAGGACGGCAGAGGCCACGAAAGAGGAAGAGGAGGGAAACTGCGGACGCTTTCTGTTTTGCTGGGAGAGAGGCGATTGAAGAGAGGCGACAAAGAGAGCGCGGGCACTCATCCATTCAGCACTCCCTCGAATGGAAGGAAGTTCGACCGACTCAGGATCTCGCCCCACCCGCTGCCACTTAGGCCGCGAACATTCATTCCCCAACCCCTCAAACTTCGGCGGCAGGGAAATATCGTGCAAACGCTGCCCAGCTGAATAAACACAACCAAAGGGACGCCTTCAAAAGCCGGATGTATGAGCGAGCGGCGGACCTGAGGCATCGATGGCCCCTCCCGC
Organism: Hetaerina americana; assembly: GCF_022747635.1. Taxonomy (NCBI): domain Eukaryota; kingdom Metazoa; phylum Arthropoda; class Insecta; order Odonata; family Calopterygidae; genus Hetaerina; species Hetaerina americana. The sequence goes on along the minus strand of NW_027286797.1, from coordinate 8,527,686 downwards.
CCGCGTGGACGAGCCTCTCAAGTGGGCTTCCCCGAGGGACGACGCCGTGCTGCCCGCCACCCGGGACCCGCTCGCTTCTTCTCACCAATCGAAACAAGCTAAAACGTTGTTTTCTCAACTTAAAACGGCATTCAAAGGCACAAGGGAATTTTATCTCTCAATTTCATTTATGCTCATTTTTTCCCGGCCTACAGTATATACGAATTATTTGACTAGATTTTCGGCTAGCTCAACTATTTCCACAAAATTCTGTCGGGAAATTTGTCAACCTTAAAGGGACTATTAAAGCACTTTTCCCTTATCACCATGTATACATGAACATACATGCAGTCACCTGGGGAATAAGGTCTGAGAAAATTTTCATCGATCCGCCAAAAGTAAGCACAATTAACGAATGAGAATGAAAGTGAATGACTGAATGAAAAAAATATGGGGCTGATTTTTACATGACAAGATCAAAATAATATTTTGATGCTTTCATCCGAGCGATAGCGCAAATTATTTTCATTTACTATTAATTTCCTTTGATTTTAGTGCAATCCCCTGAGGTTAAATTATTCTTCTTCGAATGGTCATGCTTTGGCACTTAGGGACTCAAAATGATTGCCCATACCGTAACTCCGAGAACCTCCCGGTCGGACACCACTTACTCTTCCCATGTAGTTTCATTCCAAGAAAGAGCCGCGTGGAACATCTAAAAGGGATTACATGCCGAGAAGTACTTTCAGTATCAACCAGTTACCATATATAATGAAATCTCTGTTGATAGCATCATTTTTTACTAGATCAAAGATAGCAAAAAGATTCCAGCTTAATTGCTAGCTAAGAGAGGAATCGAAGTTTCCCATCCCCACACTACGGTCACTTTCAACCACTAGACCAAAGTCACTAAAAACTGTTCCCCGAAGATTTAACGCTCTACTAGAAGGCAACGACCTGGAATAAAATTCGGTCATCATTAACGAAGAACATGAGCTGAAGAGATCTCGGAATGTAAAATATGTACGTTTAGCGCATACTGGCGATTTTTATGGTATATTCATAAAATCATATAATTTACAAGGAAATTGCTTAGGTTGTAGGAACTAGTAGTAATATTTAGGGGGGGGGCGACCGACAGCTGAGTTCATTTGCGCCATTATGGTGGGCAGGAAAGGATGAAGGGTGAAGAGAAACCCGGCGTCGACATTAGCCTACACTTGACGAAAGGCGCCAAGGGGTCTGCAAGTTCAACGTCCCATCCAACGGACGGCGTACTCACTCAAAGTGCCCTCCACAAAGCAACTGAAGTAGGGAGAGGGATACTACTGAAAAACATCTGCCGCTACCGGGATTCGAACCCAGGCCCTCTGGGTGGAAATCCAGTACGATAGCCACCGCACCATCCAATCCCTTTGTAAGAATTAGTAGTAGTAATTTTAGGGGAAGCGACCGACAGCTATGGTAATTTGCGCCCTTATGAATGGATGGGAAAGGAAGGGTGGAGAGAAACCCGGCGTCGGCATTTGCCTACTCTTAACGAAAGGCGCCAAGGGGTCCGCAGTTAAACGTCCCATCCGACGGACGTAGTACTCATTCAAAGCGCTCTTAATAATGCACCTGAAGTAGGGATCGGGGTACCACTGAAAAATATCTGCCGACTCAAGGATTCAAGCCCGGGCGAGCCAGTTCGTTAGCCGCCGCACCATCCCGATCCCCTTGTAAGATATTGGTACAAGAGTAACTCAATCGAACACGACTCGCGTAGTTAATGGACTCCTCTACAATTATGTTAAAATCAGGAAAGCACCATGTGACTAAATCCGAGAGTCCTTGAGACTCGATTGCTCGGAGTCGCGGACATGTGGACAATCGAACAAAACATGACGACGGAGGCGGACACTGAGAAACAATTGGCCAGAGTAAGCCAAGGACGAAGCAGCATACGAAAGTGCAGAGGATGAAAGCGGCATATGGAGTAAGATGGTGAAAAGAAGACAGATTTGGGCACACCTTGACACACACCAAATGTGCCCGGAACGCTATGCCAGGGAAGTATCCCCCGCGAGTTAGACCCAAGGGCCAACCCCCAAGACTGGAGCACGAGGAAGAATGCCAGACGGACGTACCAGCAAGACCTACCGACCTATCAAGACCTAAAGCAAGACCCATTCTCCCACAGTGTCTTCAATGCATGCTCCAAGAATATACCAAGGAACCTTCCGAAAACATTTCTGCCGCCAATGCAAGCAATCGACTTTTCCACCCGCGGAATAGTTACTCCTTAAAAACATCGACCCCAACAAATCTCCGGGACATGATGAGATACCGGCTCGCGTGTATAAAGAACTGTCGTCTGAAATCGCTCCTTTTCTTAATATAATATTTAAGAAATCATTAGCAGAAGAAAGCGTGCCAAGCGGCTGGAAGATAGCTTCTGTGACACCCATATTTAAAAATGGAGACCGGGAGGACCCCAGTAATTATAGGCCAATATCGCTCACCTCCATCTCCTGTAAGATTTTTGAGCACATCATTGTTAGTTTCATAATGAGGTACCTCGATAGCCAAGATTTATTTATTAATAACCAACACGGGTTCCACAAAGATAGATCCTGCGAAACTCAACTCGCACTCTTTGTTCATGATATAATGCATTCCGGTGAAAGTAATATTCCAGTTGATGCGATATTCCTAGATTTTAAAAAAGCTTTTGATAAGGTCCCTCATTGCAAGTTACTCGCGAAGTTGGAAACTTATGGAATACACGGGAGTATTACAATCTGGATTAAACAATTTTCAAAAAATCGCCTTCAAACAGTCGTCCTGGCCGGTGTATCATCCGATACCATCAAGGTCACGTCGGGTGTGCCGCAAGGAAGTGTCATAGGGCCCCTCTTGTTCCTTATTTACATAAATGACCTCAGTACAGTGGTTAATAGCAGGCTCCGTCTTTTTGCTGACGATGCGGTGATTTATGGGGACATACGAAGTCGCGTGTGTTTATCAAATTTAATTTATCTCGCGAAAGTGCGAGATAAATTTGATTTCGGAATTAGATCGCGTTCAGCGGAGGGGGGCTAGATTTGTCAAACATTGTTATGACCAACGCAGTCGCGTAACTACTTTGCTATAAAATTTAGGCTGGGATTCCCTTAAACAGCGGCGTTTACAATATAGATTAAACATTTTAAAAACATTTAAAGATGGGTCCTTTTCCGATGGCATCAAGAACATAATACGAACCCCAACGTGTTACGGGCGGAGGGATCACGAATATGAGATTAGAGAGATAGACTGCAGGACAGACAGGTTTAAATGGTCATTTTTTCCAAGAGCAATAAGAGACCAGAATGCTTGTAATCGAAATCCCCCAGGAGCCGGCTCGACATAATAAGTATTAACCTACAAGATAGGGACTGCGCATGGTTATACTAGTATATTTATAACTTTTTTTTGCAGGTTCCCCCCACCTTTCCCCATCCATTTGAAAAACCCTAACCCCTCCATCCCTTACCCTTTCCTCCTGGTGCTGCACCCCCTGCCACACACCTTTTAGGTGGCTCGCAGGGTATTTATGTAGATGTAGAAAGGAACTACAATCAAATGCCGAGAGTCACGGCGGACTGACCGTAGATTGGTGGCCGAAGAGTGGCAGGCAGTCCACAATTCGTTTCAGACGCAATGAAAACGTGCAGTGAGTGGGGAAAGATAAGAGGTTTTAGTATTGAAACACTGCCGCCAGCAAGAGTCGCATTATGCTGCATTATTTGTTGAAAGACATGTTAAAACTTAAAGAGCATGAAGTTCAATGCATTTTTTCTCGCCGATACTAATTATTCATAACTCTTAGAGCCAGTAAGTTCTATAGTTAGGGTTCAATATCAATACATTAAAAAACGTCTAACATGGCAATAGCGCATGATGTCGCAAAACTGGTAGATACAATTTACCGATATCTCATTTTACAATATCAGCAAGAGCATTGCGAACTCTCATTCTATTTGTGGTGTTCTACCTGACAGCGCATACTTTTGAATGTAAACTTCTCCAGGAGGCGGGGAAAGTTAAACTCTCACAGAATAGCCATTAAAACAGGCGATGAGAATCCCAGCAATCTTGCAGCGGTAAAAAAAGACAATGAAAAAACGCACGAAAAATATAAAGTCTACTGATGAATATATCATGCAAAAATTCGTTTCCATCGCGGTATATCGAATTTCCGACCGGTTTTCAGGTTCAAGCATCAAGGTAAACTTAGGCGGTACCGCCCAGCGGAGAGGAAACGGCGCGGTAAGTAAAACACTTCCGTTAATCACGGATATTCGCACAAGAACAAGATGGCATTCCACCGTCGGATGACTTATTCCACGAGTGTTCATGCGCGCGTGTTCATGCCCCGGACACAGCAACCACGAGGGAGGGGGGACCCCGCCTTCCGTCTCCTCACTACCACCCGACCCGTTTCAATTACCTGGGGATTCTCAATTTCCCCACGGTCAATTTCAAGTCTTCGCACGCAGTCCTTCGTCAGAAAGCTGGCGGCCTCTTCATGGATTCTCCTCGCCGGCATAATTAGCCTCGACGGGAGATCCATGAATGGGTCGTGGCGGACCAGGCGGGAGAGCCCACATCACCCTAATCGGAAGGGACGCTGTTACCACTTCCGGATACTATTTTATAGCTTATCTAGTCAAAGCAGTCATCTGGAATGCGAGTGCGGCAGGAGTGAGGGGTCGGTGGTGAGCGGGAGGTCAGGTTGGTGGCCCCGAGGAGGCAACCGCCGGCCCTTGACCCGTTAGAATAGATGCTTCCGAGAACAATCCTCCGCGTGCCGAGGGAAAAGCTAAGGTTTGACACTTCGACTTCAATCGGTAACCCTTAAACCTTCCTCGCGTGGACACTTGAGCCGCAATGCCTGACACAGTGGTTTCGAGGGCTTAACGTTATTTTCCGCTGCTGCCACCGCGATGGAATATTTGCTAAGCGGTGACTCGAAGAAAGAAGTAACAGGAATGGAGACATCCGAGTGTCGGGCAAATTTGACCGTATGAACCACAACCGATACGAGAGCCGTCATTTGAAGAGGGGCTCGCGGAAATTTGCCGAATATTCCCATATGCCTAGGGTGAAAATGTATTAGTTTCTGAACGAGAGGGCACCCGTCCTACGAAACTCGACGATTATTTCCCTCGGGGATAAATTGGAGCCGAACGTCGCAACTGCGTGTCACGGATTAGAAAGAAGATATCACAAAGAGGAAGGGACTGATGACATGGACTGAAGTAGATACGCAAGGAAAACACTACCGACGGAGAGTAGTTTGGTAGAACGTGGAGACTGGGCCGCGGAGGTAAAAGGATAAGCGTCGGTTTGATTACTTCGTTGCGTGGTCGCGGAGAAAGGGAAGTGAAATGAAAGGAATGAAAATGAAACGAAGAGGTTCCAAGCATGGCAGGGGTAAGGGAAGAGTTTCTTCGGGGGAAGAGAGGCCGGAAAAGTGAATTTGGGCGGCCATAGAATGTTGAAGTTGAGTGAGAGGGGAGGATATTGAACGGGTGAGTTAGGGGAAGGAAAATAATATGCATGTTGGACGGGATGAAGGGAGGTATATACATAATATGCAAGTATGAGGATTTGAGGAATGGTTTTCCATAATCCATATTTCGTAACCAAGTTTTGTAATCGAGAAGTTTTAATTAATTTAAAAAGTAATTTATTTAATGTAAGGGTCGTGTTTGGTGGGAGTTAGAAATGCAATATATCCTAGGCAGTGAATCCATTAAAAACAACTTGCCCCCTTGACCACTCTCAAAATAATAGAAGTGGTTGGTTACTTAATTGAATTGAATGACCGTCACGGAAGAACTACCGTGAAGCTAATCAGCTAACAGTTTTTGAAAGTCCATCAACCCGCGACCGTTACCACTCAAGTATCCAGAAAAATATGAAAAAACACAACTTCAAAGTCGACGAACTTGGAAAAGGGAGAGGAAGGGTGCACCGGGAAAAATGAGTACTTGCTTCATCTCTCTCTCCATCCCTCCCTCTCTCTCACGTCGGCGACGCCAATGCAGGAGTAGTTCAATTGGAGCGATCCATCCGACGGATGGTGGCACACTGGCCATCACTGGCCTGGCCAACTTCCCCGCACAGGTGCGCCAAGTCGGAACACACATATATCCCAAGCACAGAATGGAGAATGGCAGCGGCACAGCCGAGGCCCAAAGGCGGTCCCGAGGCTAGGGTCCAAGAAGAAATCCTGATCCCTCAGAAACCTTCCCCGACGGGATTAAAAGTAAGAACCAGCGGTTGGCACTAGAGCAGGAAATACACACACTGGTACCTCGGCACTTGTACAGTGGGTGCGAATCCTGAGTACCGGTGCTGTCGCACCAGATACAAGGGCACGGAATTGAACGTAACAAAAGTGCCCCAAGCTAATATTTATCCAATGAACTAATACTATTTCACCTCACCTCAGCACGATCATTATCCCACGTACAAAAGTTAAAGTTTGACTGAAATATGGTTCCAAGTAACTGAAGTTAATGCTTTGACTCTTGATGAAAATGGCAACACACTTTCCCATGCAAGGGTGGCGAAGGTGTCCGATTTTCAAGTAGCGCAGCACTTATTGCCGGGAAGAAACTTGGGCCGTAATTAGCCAAAGCGCAGAAAGTAGAGTAAATATTAATATGCATGAAGACCGTTAATCAAATTACGCAGTAAATGGCGTAAAAGATGAAAATCAAACAAAAATACGAAGAGAGTGGAGTTTTAAAATAACTATCATTAATTATTTGATTATGGTAATTGCAAATAAAGCATTTGGTAGAGTGCTAAGATATAGGAAGACTAAATTAAACATTACAGTTAGAGGACGAAATTAGGGCAGGGAGAGCTCTTATTTAGGAACAACTTTAAAACAAATACCGATGTATCATTAAACGCATTACATGAACTTACCTAATAATGAATTGAAAGAGGACGGAGTTGATGGCATGTAGGCAATTTTTACGTAAATGAAACATGCATAAAAGCCTTAATTCCGAGCGTAGCGTGGAATGGATAGAGGCTTTGTAGTTGAGGAAAGAGTGAGTTAAGTTTCAGAGGTTTTTGATACGCGGAAACGGAGATGAATGGAGAGAATCAAATCGACGGAAAAAAAGGCAAACAAGCATTTGGCATGCTAGGGAAGAATTAGCGAATGAAATTCGAAGGTAAGAAAACTGGTCACACACGACGCTGATAGACAGCTATTGGAAATCGGCTCAGACTCCATGACATTCCATTGAATGTCTGAAGAAATAACTGCGAATAACGTAATATTTCCTTGGATTTGCATACAAAATTAGAATTACCTGATTCGGAATAGTACTAATGCATTGCGAGGTAACTTTCCCTGAACCATCAAGAACCGACCTTGGATCACTGGACTAATATTGATAATGATTAATGAAGTCATGATTGTCATGTCACTTAGCAAAAAAGTGAAAATGCAAGATCAAAACTGGAACCTAATACTTGGAAATCAGTCACTGGGACCCTCGTTACTCGTATCTGCATCAGGAATCCTGGGTACCTCGTTACAATAACCTACGGTGATAATTTTGGGTTCTGACGGGTACAGGGCATCTGTACCTCAGATTTTCGGTATCTTTGTACCGTTACCAGGATCGATACTATCACCCGCCCGCAATACGTCCTCTCCAGCGGCGATTCCATGGAAAGCATTCAGCTTCTATTTTATTGTTTGACATGGTAAATATCAAAAAATAATTTTGCTTTAGTATTCGAATGTAGGTAGTAAATCTGAGTGCATTTTACTGAAAATATATCGAATAAGTGTGGTAATATGATTAATAATTTTAGGTAAATATCATTATTATTATGTATAAATGTGTATAAAATTTCCCAGACGAATTGATTACGAAGAAATATTTGTTATTTTTTTGCGAATTGTAAAAATAGCGCGAGTAATGTTTCATCACGATAATGCAGGTAGCCAATATAAACAGGAAATTTACAGGAAATTGCGATATATTTGATTCGCAAAATTTTTCTAGTCCCGATTTGAACTCGGCCACAGCAAAATACGTAATTTCACAGACATTTTCAAATAAATTAATGAACACTTCCATGCAATGCCCAACTTTTAGAGAACTTGCGCCAGTGCGGGGCGCGGTGGGAGTGCGGGACGAGGCCAGGCCTTCGCCAGGGCTCCTCCCTTCTTAATTTCCCCATCAAAGAATACACTCGCATTTTGAGGCGCACGTAAATAGATCCATAGTGATCGCCTATCGATCGGGGGAGGGGGGCGAAGAAATGGGGAACCGGATGGGTGCGGGGGGGGGGGGGGGCAGAGAGTCGATTCGAGACGGGGCCATGTCACGCGATCAGGCTGACCCCCACCTTACGACTCGCCCAAAATCTGTCATTAAATATTCACACAGGAATCAATTACGTCCGAGGAGGCGCGGCGCATAGTGCGGGGGCCGCCGCCGTCGTGGGCACCTAAGGGTAAAGCCCGCATTTTGGGCGAAAGGTCCAAAACCAATCACGACCTAATTATGTATTAACTTTCAAATCTAACGTGATGAGACCACCCCACAGCCACTTCCACCCTTCGACCCATGCCTCCGCGTGCCCTCTTCGGGGGAATTCAACTTATTAACGATATCATCTCTCCACTGGCACGACATCATCAAGATTTCAATTCAATTCACACTGTTGCAACATTAACCAATCAATTTTCCTCTTCGTCACAACCATAACATTATGTGAAAATTGTTTTCTAAACTCTCATGTTGAGTGTTACTTGGAAAGATATTCACTCTCAACTCTGCCAAAAACCTTTCACGACCTAACCTTTTAATCGACGGAAGATTTAAAAAAATATCAACTATGGACGCGGTTGCCAATTATTAAAACTCTTTAATACGCATTCAAGTCTATAGTCAATGCTTGATTAACTGATAATGTCGGTGTGAAGCATAATAATTTTAAATGGTAACAAATAAAACTGCCCTTACGTAGGTAGTTCATTATGCTGACTTTTAGTAAATTTATTTATAACTCAATGGCCCACTTTCCTTAATCCACCGTTCATTTGTAGCGTTTTATAGATAAACTTACTTACTTAAAACCCTCAAAAGTCTACGGATTTCAGGATTTTTGCATTCCAGGATATTAAAAAAACATGCCAGTCTCGATTTCCGTTTTCCCGCGATGAATGTTTGAGCTACGGGGCCAGTTACTTCGAAGAAATGCATTCGTTTGTACATTTTAGTGTAGTGAGCGATACGCACGCTGTTCACCGGTCATCGCACCCAGGGCTGTTAAGACTTCGCGTACGGCTTCCCGGGACGTCTGTCCGAGTGGCAACACGAGTTGTTTCGCATTAACGTAGAGTGCAATTAGAAGAGTCTTAAGATAAAGAATTAATTCACAATGGTGAATAGCGTTTATCATATGAATTAATAAATTGATTTTTCATTACTTCATTTTTTTGCAGAAATGATTGGTTTGTCAAATCGACATTGATCTTTTCTTTGACGCAACAATTGCGCATAGCTTTCTACCAAATTGAATTATTATTCTTCCGATAAACTTCCACTGATTTGTACATGAAGTTAGCAGCCTCAATGATTCACACGACACTCCTTGACGGCGGTGATGCACTACTGCGCTCAGGTACGTAGCCATATAGAGCGATGAATCTGATAAAATGATCAATGGTTACAACACTCCAATCATTGTGGTGTGAACCGAATGGATAAAAAAATTGAACAATCCATTTACTATAAATCAGATCCTAATAACGAATTTTAAAATACTAGATGATGAACTTCGCGGATGGATTCAAAGAGTGCTCAAATTAAGTAAGCAAATACTGACTAAACGTTTGAGAACCAGAAAAGAAATTTGGATGATATCAATCTGGTCACGAAGAGGGCAATATAGAATTATATGGTATAGGACTTGCAAGTGGATTTCTGAATCATTAGGACCTCAAACAACGGGCGGTTCACGACTCCTGGATAGAGCAACATAAACAAAACACACAGCGATGTTGGATTTAATTGCAATACCAATCCTCGCAGACTATGATACCAGCGCGAATTCAAGCTGCACACATCGCTAAAACTGATAGACAGATCATGTTGTTTCGACCTCTGTCGCACTTTACGATACGCTTTAGAAGTAAATTCTTCACTTCCCGGAAAAAAGTACGTGGAATATAACTGACCAAACTCTCCAAGCAGCAATGCTCCTAGTGGTGGACTACCTAGGCATGACGATGCAGATGCAGACGAAATCCTGGTCCTAGACAAAAAAGGCCGACGTGCAGGAGTAAGCGAGTAAGCAGTCTGTCCAACCTAGAGGAAAACAAATTCGGATGGGACTTGTTGCAAACACGTGGGCAGCAGCTCGAACCCTTCCTCCGACGACGAGTCGCTGGCTCACTCGGCAAAAAAAGACCGCCTTCCCAGGCTACGCGGCCAACAAACTTCGGCGGGCGAGAGAATTCCCGGGATCATTGACCCCTGGCCCATCGCGGGACACGGATTTGAGCATTTTTAAGGCAATCCATGAAGTTTTTCGCAGCTTAAGCCGTCTCATAACTACCCCTTCGAAGCATGCGTAATAAAATGAATGATGGGTTAATGGGGATCATTCGCTCGAAAGGGAAAGCTGCAGGAGCCTCCGAACACCAAGGAGTTCGGCTCGCTTACCCATTAATGCCGCGCGTATGATATACCCAGTGTATGGCCCCATGGGCCTGGATCGACTTCGACGCCCTATCACGATCATTTCGACAGTCTCAGCGTCGACGCGTTTTTACATACATTAAAAGTATAAATATATATGTATGCATATATATACATATATAAACCGTAGACACAGCAATCAACCCGAAGATCGGTTTGCTGGTTGATGGTGGAGTTCACCCAGCACTAACCCCGACGGAGTGTGAAATCCGCACACCAGGGTGAGGAGGCCAGTTTTCTTCCCTGTGCCGGCTATGGTTTACCAGGAAGATCCGGTATCCGAAAAATCGTTTATACATAAATATATATATATATATATATATATATATATATATATTTACATATATAATATTAATATTATTATAATTATTACGTAATGTACCGGTTAAGGTAGCTTTTTGGAAAGAGACAGTTACCAATTAAATAGGCAAAACACAACATCCCCCTCTACATCAGGTCCCTCTTCAGCTCTGAGTACTTTCTTCCTCCCGTCATCCTGTTCAACATCCCTATCCTGTTCCTTCCCTTTCCTCATTTGCGTAACATTTTCCCCTCAATTACTGTCTTCAACATCCCGCTGCCGGTCAATACCCCCTTCATACACTTTTCCTGCCTCCATAGGATTTCTCCCAACAAACCCCTCTCTTCGCCCACCATACCAAGTACTTCCTCATTTGTTTTCTTCTCTGTCCATTTCACCTTCTCCATTCTTCTCCACACCCACATTTCAAAAGCCTCCCATCTACGTCTATCCTCCTGCTTCAATGACCACGTTTCCGCGCCGTACATAGCTACGCTCAATATCAAAGTTTTTACGAGTCTTTTCTTAATATCCTCACTCAATGTCCCTCTAACCAACTCCCCCCTCCTTGTGAAAGCCTCCTTGCCTAGCGCAATTCTTCTCCTTACGTCCCTACTACTTAGACCATTTGATCCAAAACACTACCGAGATACGTAAACTGTTCTACATGCTCTAGTTTTTGCCATCCTATTTGAATGTGAAGCTTAGCATTTTTCTTTCTAGAAAATCGCATAACCTTTGTTTTTTTAATATTGATTCTCATCCCATACCTGTCGCACTGAATTTCCGATTCACTCAGCAATGCTTGCAATCCCTTGGCTGACTGACAAACTAAAGCTTGGTCATCAGCGAACTTAACTGATTTCACGAATTCACCGCCCACTTTCATTCCTACCTCCAGTTCTTCCCATGCCTCGTTAATCACATTCTCAGCATACAGGTTGAAGAGCAATGGTAACAATGGTAAACCCTACCTTAACCTCTTCCTAACACTGCCCATCCGGACTCCCCGTTCCCCCCCTGCACCTGAGCAGTCTGAGACATGTACAGGTTGCGGATTAGCCTCCTTTCTCTCCAATCTATTCCTATTTTCTGCAATATACTCATTGGTTTTTCCCAATTCACTATATCAAACGCTTTTTCGAAATCTACGAAACAGGCAAATACCTCCTGGTTGTGTTCTATATTCCCCTCGATAAATAATCTCATTACTGCAATGGCATTACGCGTACCTCTTCCCCTCCTAAACCCAAACTGATTATCCCCTAAGTAATCATTTTTTTGCCCTACTCTCTATCATTTTGTTTATGATCATGAGAACAACTTTAGCTGCGTTGGATATCAAACTAATTGTCCTGTAGTCCTCACATGATGTAGCCTTTATCTTTTTCGTAATAGGAACTAAAACTGATCTCACAAAGTCTTCCGGCCAGATTCCCTCTTCATAAATACTATGGATCAGCCCATATAGCCTCTTCCTCCCACATTTTCCTAAGCATTTTAAAATTTCCACGGGAATGTTATCCACCCCCACGGCCTTATTTAGTTTCATCTCCCTCAATGCCCTTTTTATCTCATCGTCTAGGACACCTGGACCTGAGCCATCTTCCTCTCCGTCGTGTTCTTTTGCAATGTCTAACTTTGATATAGATATCTATGTGTGTATACAACGGGTCGTGGTAGTCCAGGGGGTAAAGCGTTGGACTGCTGACTGGAGGGGCCCGGTTTCGATTCCCATGCAAGGCTACTGGGCACCTGCAGCTCTAGCCAAGCAATATCATTTATCGGGTACCAGATCATCCTGGGAAACCGAAACCGGGACAGGAAAAGGAACTGGATCCCCCGACCCTAATGTGTGAATTCCACTCGCCGTCAGGCTTAGTACTGGGTGAACTCTACCATCGCCTTTCTAACCCATCTTCTGGTTGATTACCATGTTTATTGTTTATTATGCATGTGAGTGTATATATATATATATATATATATATATATATATATATATATATATATATATATATATATATATGCATGTGAGTGTATATATATATATATATATATATATATGCATGTATATGTATATATATGCATGTATATGTATATATATGCATGTATATGTATATATATGCATGTATATATATATATATATATACATAAATGTATATATATATACACATGCATATATATACATATACATGCATTTATATATATATAACACTTTTTGAAAGTCTCACGGACGTGAATAATAATGTATAACACTTAGCACTAGTGGACACAGACAAAAACACACAAAAAAGAGACTCACTATTTTTCGAATTTTCGGTGGTCGTGACCACCTTTATCAAGGAAGAGAGGGACAGAACTGAAGGGAATACGAGGGTTGGAGCGATGGATGGAAGGGGAAGGTGGGGAGAGAATTCCTAAGGGACGGGTTTGGAGGGGCAGCGTTAGAAGGGTGGGGAAAATGGAGAAGGTGATGGGGGTGGAGGGGGGATGAAAATATAATTAGAGCAGGGTAATTAGTGCCTAATATTGATTCCTGGCCAATTCCAGGACTCCAAGAGCCAGATGAAGGATTGCTCTAATGTTTTCAGTTTCAGTGGAGGATCAGAGGGTGAGAGGGATGCTATGATGGATACACTATAGCATTCATCAAAGGGAATGTTGTCTTCGGAGGCGTGTTTGGGGATAGGGAGCATATCAATTAAGGAAGAGTATTTGCATGAGGCTCGGTGGTTGTTGATTCTGATATTGAGGGGTGTGGTGCACTGCCCAATATAATAGGCAGGGCAAAGTTGGCACTTCAGAAGGTACACTACATTGCTAGATGTGCAAGTAGAGGAGGGAATTGGTGGGAGAGAGTTGAAAAGCGGGTGGGAGAGGGATGGGATTGTGGTTTTGAAAATAGGGCATGTTTTGCATCTGGGTTTATTGCATGGCGTGGGAGTGGTTTTATGACGGGTTGGGGATTTAAGGAGTTGATTGGTTGATTTGAGGAGATCGGATAGTTTGGCGGGGCGTTTGAAAGTAACTGAGGGGCATTTGGGAAAAAGGTTGGCGGTGGCATTATGATTTTGTAGGATAGGGTAGAGGTCTTTTAGGATTGATCGTAGAGATTCTAAGCCCGGGAAGTATGTTGTGCAAATTGAGAGAGGGTGGGGTTCTGCGGTGGAGGAAGGTTTGGGAGTGTACGCGTGTTTTCGGATTCTTTTGTTCAGGAGGGATTCGGGATAACCTCTTTTGAGGAGGGAACAGTGTAGACTTGAAAGGAAATTATCAAGGGAATCAGGGTCATTGCAAATTCTGTGTCCTCTTATGGACAGGGAGTAAGGATTGGAGCGTTTTGTGTGATATGGGTGGCAACTATTGTAGTGTAGGTATTGCTGTTTGTTTGTGGGTTTAATATGTACAGAGGTGTGAAATGTTTGGTTTCTTAATGTTACATTTACATCCAGGAAGGTGATTTGGGAGGAAGAAACTGTAGAACTGAAGGAGACAGAGGACGAAGCATTGAGGTCGGAAATGAAAGCTTTCAGGGAATCGGTACCATGTGGCCAGAGTAGGAAGATATCATCGGTGTATCTGAGCCACAATAGAGGTTTCAGTTGTTGTTTTGACAGGAATTTCTTCTCTGCGAGACAAAGAAAGAGGTTTGCATAGGAAGGGCTGAACCTGCTACCCATGGCACAGCCCTTGATTTGTAAGAAGATTTTATCGTTAAAGGAAAAGGAGTTGCGGGTGAGGATGAACTCGGAAAGACTAAGGAGAAAATCTGTGCTGGGTATGTGTGGCTCAGGGCATTGGGAGAGGTAATCACTAACACCTGCCCGAATGCCAGACAGTCACCACGTGGGGAATATGAAACACCTAAGAGTGAAAACTTAGACCAGACCAGACCTGGCCAGTGACTACCCGGAACGTATAAAGCACCTCACGGTGAAGTTCGTCCTCGGGGGCACCTATCCTATGTTTATTTAAAAGTGTTAATAACCTAAGATGTACCACTGGGGTGTTGAATTTAGGCAGCTATCAGCTCCCTCCCGGGGAATTTGTGTGTGGACAGCCAGTTATTTATTACCGAAATATCACAGAAGGCATACGTACGTCTTAGGACAACCTCGATAGAATGACAGGTCGATGGCTTAACAATCTTACGCTGACCTCCTTCAGTCAGTCCGTTGGTAAAGAAACTCGCATGCAGCAGCATTACCAGGATTTTGGACTACCCGCGGAAATATTCGAATAAGAGGAAATAATTATTCAAGTCTCGAGTACCGGCTTTCTATGCCCGGCATTCTGGCCGTTACTTACGCGCTTTTTTTGGAACGATTCCATGCTCCAAATTCCAAAGCCATCTCTAGACTTCAGCAGTAAGCGCTGACGCGTGGAGAGTTGGGTGCCGGCAAAAGAAGCAAATCCGAAACCAATTTCATACTTTTATTTCGTTTCTCATTCAAGCGTTGGACAATGTGTTGAGGGTCGGATGCCTACATCACGCCGCCGTTTATCGGAACTGCGCTCCGGAAGAAGAAACGTCTCGGCGGGGATTCAGACTACTCCAGTTTCCACCACTTCGCATCACTTCGAAATCGAAATTTGTGGTTCTGGCCACGGCTCCCGGCAGTGGCGTAGTAAGGAGGTGTGCGGCCTGAGCGGTTCCCGAGTTTGCCGCCCCTCTCAGCACGCATCAAATCATTCCTTCGGCCGGAAATGGGCGAAAATCCCGCTTCGCGAGATAGCAAAACTCAATAGAGAGAATTCATGGGTAAAAGATAATTAGAACAAGCTCGAGACGGGCAATCATACCAAAGCAGTCAATACGAGCAATAGACACATTTTCTGTGATTAATTTGTGTTAGGCATCGTCAGCAAGTGAAATCGCACAAATTTGGTGTAATATAAAAAAGTTTACAGAAATTAGCTTATATTGAATATGCATGGGTTGTTACAAATATTAATCTTAGCTCACCGGCTAACTTAGGATTTAGATGGATGCGCAGACATATTTATTTCTAAGCCTCTCCCAGCACGCATTGCCGCACGAGTGCCTACGGACATCCCGCACTGCAATAGACCCTACTTCCACTGCTCACTCTTCATTCATCCCCCTCTTCCCGTTCAACATGACCATTCATTTCCTCCCCTCACCTCGCCTGCATAACATTCTCCCCTCTATCACAGTCTTCAACTTCCCGTTCAAACTTAGTAGTAGTATTAAATATGGGAGGCGACCGAGAGTAGAGGTCATTTGAACCACAATGGATAGGTGGGTAATCTGGTAGGGGTAGGATGTTCTCGAGTGGAAGGATTCGATAGAAACACGGCGTCGGCATTAGCGTCCTCTTAACGAAAGGCGCCAAGGGGTCAACGGCTCACCGTCCCATCCGACGGACGGGGTGCTCACCCCTCAGCACCCAAATTGCGATCGGGATACCACCGAAAAATCCGGCCACCGCCGGGATTCCAACACGGGACCTCGGCATTGTAAGCCAGTACGTTAGCATCCGCACCATCCCGATCCCTTGCATTCCAACTTCCCAGGCCCCGTTGAATACCTCAACCCTCTTTCTCTTCCCTAATACTTACTTCTTAGTTTCGTTTTCATTTCCTCACATTTTGCATCTCTTTACCCTCACCTCGAAATCATCCAACCCATGCCCATAATCTTTCCTCACCAGCCAAGTTTCCACTTCGCATTACACGACGCTCCACGCCCTCTTTTCACTTCCTTTTCTTCGCCCACTCGCTCTAAGTCCTTCACATTCAATCTCGTCCCTCGTAAAAGCTAGTAGCCACAATTAGCATATAACATATTATTTTGACGTTTACTCTCTCTCCACTATCCCGGGCATATGCATTTTACGCCACTTGGGGTTCATCGACCACTGCAGTGGACACTTGAGAGTGCCGCCGGGGACACGGACCCCCCCTCCACTCTCATACTACGCCACGCTATTGAGTTTCGCAATCCCGCAAAAACTATTGTCGAAAGCTCGAACACTTTCCGCGCATTTCGGATTTAAAACCGGTGGGAGGATTGTCACACCTTCACGGCCACCCCGCCCAAAGACAATTTGCGGATGGCTAGCTCCAATTGTCAATGGTTAGGAGCGATCGGCTCCACGACTCGTAAATAAAGAAGCCCCCAAGATTTGAAAGCATTCCCTCCCCGGGGGCCAAACTGCCTTTATCTTTGCCCCACGCTGAAACTTCCGTCGAGGTAAGACTTCCTTCGCCGACCTTCCCTTGAGCATACCCGGCACGGAAATATTAACCTCGCGAGAGTGCTTGCCATTGCTTAACCCTCTCGCGGGAACTCCTTCGTCCCCCCAATTCGGGCCGCACGTCTCTCAATGCATCGAAGGGCGCCGAATATTGAATATTGAGGTGCGTGGCGTTTTCGTCCCCTGGGCTTACATTTGAAATCCGGACCGATTAATGGTAATCTCTTTGCCCCTGCCGGGTCGCGCTGGGTCATTCGCCGCGCGGGGAAATGGACGTCCAGGGGGAAACAATGGCAGGCACTGGTGAATAACCGACCGCCGAAAGGGAGTGGTCCCCGTTGGGAGAGAAGCGGATTCCTCGCTCCGCTGAATAATCGGCGTATGGTCTGCTCATCCCCATTCCATCACGCGGGCACGTGACCAACTAGGGAGAGTGATGCGCTCTCGACCTGCCCAATGCACGCGAATGATGCGCGATGCAGCCGTGGATGCAGCACCAATCGCATGCGGCGCTCTCCTCCTCGTGCATACAGACAAAACTTGGTTTCAAAGCAATGTTCCGATGATTTAAGTCAAGTTCAATTGTAATACATTGAAGAGCTGAAGTAATCAAGCATTATTCGGTGAAAACAACCAAGCGAGCTGTTGTCATAATGAAAAGCTCTACCACCACAGGCACCATACGCTCACAGATAATTACTGCAGGGAAACTATTTACGCACATCATCATCACTAATCAACGAGTATTTGTTTGAGCTTTAAGACCTCTGGAGTTGACGAATTCGGTAAACAAAGGTTTTATGCATTAAGTCCTTATCCCTTTCCACCAATAGGTTACCCACGAAATTCTATGGGACAGGCCTTCAATGGCCCTAAATCCATTTTTGACGTTATTCCACCACCCCCCCCCCCCCCGACTGAGGATTCAATAGATATAAACCCCACCCTCCACCGCCTTACGCAACCATTGGTGGTATCATGAATATATCGAACAGGAGCCTTCTTAGAGGAAAAAAAGAAAAAAACGCTATAAGGTTTGACGCAAGTGATTTTCACTGCTGAGGTGAATCCCATAGTCTCGATATTGTCGTAAGAAACGGCAGAACAGTCGAATTTGACATTTATATGATTCCCACACAAACCGAAAACTACATAAAAGCTGACTCTCGCCACCCTTGTCAAGAGATGATGGCAGCCTTCAATTGTTTAACAAACCGTGCGCTCACTGTGCCTCTCTCAAACCATGGCAAGATAAAGAATTAATAAACAGCCAAATGTATGCTAGCCAAATATGATAGATAAATTGATCACCCACCGAGAGAAAAAACTCGAGAACAACTACACCACACCCACGCCATTGAAAAACAACCCCAAGAAAAAATTCCTTCCATTCCGTTTGAACCCTTTGACTTCCCAAAGGCCTCCACAGCATCTTCAAAAAGTAGACACGGATACCATCAGCTGCAGAAACCCTAACACACCAAGAAACTTACTTACTAGCTAATCCAACAGACGGATCGCCCTCATTACAAATTCCAGATTTTACGAGGCGAAGCGCAGCACTTACCACACATTGGACAAACATAACGCAATGCCAATACAATGCCCAAGAAACACTTTGGAAAAATCGGCCATCGCAAAACATATTCACGGGACTTTCCACCCTATCACACTCAAGAGATTTATCCCTAATTAGGGACACCCATTACTTTAAACTCGACGCCACCGAGAGCTTGAACATGCACTTGCACAAAGGCAAAATGATGAACAACGAATCGGGAATCATCGACACTCCCTTCACTTGGCACTTTTACTTGGACTTAAACTTGGCTCCCGAGTAGACACGCGACTGAGTACAATAGAAAACACATCTCCCCACCTTCTCTCCCCCCCCCAAACACGGAAACCGGTCCCCCGCTACCTCCCCGCCTCACACTTGAGCACCATTCACTTGTAGGCAGTAATTCGCCACTGCATGCCCCGATATCCAAATTCCCGCTGATGGTCACCGAAATGTCGGTGAAAAGTTATTAAAAATCAATATTGGCTCTAAGATTGATTGACATCTAACAAATACATAGAAGCGCACAGTAAAATGAAGCGAACATCTCGAAACTCTCTTTCTCTTAGGTTTATTATGTTAAAATCTTTCCGAAACGATAGTACCATCTATGGCATTAGTACTGCAACTAATTCAGCGATCAAGACTGATAGAGAATTCCTTCTTCATGAACAGCGACTAATATGATGGTAATTTAATAATTATTAATCCCAGACCAGGGAAATATACCGAAATGGAGCAACCGCATCCCACGCACCCGCTGAAAGCCCTGCGTCATCGAAGGGCAGTCCCTATCAACCAGAAGCATGCACCGCTCGCTCTCAAACCGGGTTTGTCCTGAGGAATCACTCGGTATTGGAAACGAGAGCCCTGCGTTCGGTAGCCGCACCCTCGACGCCCCACTCTGCGCCGTCAATGAATGTCCTCCGCATGACATCCACTCACGACGAGGACGCCGGGCCTGAAAAACCCTCCGCCGTGCTTCCGTGGCAATGGCGGGAAATTTGTTCGTTCCCATTCTCGACGCGTCCCGAGTCCATTACTCGTCCTCCATTGAGTCGTAATTATCGGCACTCAAACAAATACCCACTCGCCAACGAAAACCCCGCGCCGCTCTCAAGGAAACGAATTCCGGCCGACGCGGAAACCATAGGGACTGGAAGTTTGAGGCGGGGGGGGGGGGCACAGGGGTATTCAGGGAAAGCGGGATCAATTGTTTCCACACTCCCGAGGAGCGCTGCCGCTCGCTCACGGCGGACAATGGCAGCGAAATGAAAAGCAGCGATGAGGGGCGGGGGAGCGCCATTATCCGCAAAACACTCTCGACTGAGCCGGCCAAGCACCGCTCCCGCTCACCCTCTCCGTAATGCACACCACTGGGATACTCCTTGGAGAGCAAACGGTTATATTCTTTCGAAAACCGTATTACCGGGATGGAATCGGGCGATTCTCGTACATCAGGGGTATTTTAGAGTCATTTAGGGCCACATTTGATTTCTCAGCTTAAACGTTTTTTGTACAATTCATAACAGTCGTCTTCTGGGCTACATATGTACAGTCTTGACATAATTAAGTTACATTATTACAGTCGTCTCCTAGTTATGATGAGTGTTTGGTGGGCCTGCACTCTCTCTCTCTCTCTCTCTCTCTCTCCCCCATACATGCACAACACAATGCAGCCACCCCAAGCCCCAACCATATTGACACAAAACAAACTTCTTCATTGGACACATCATTACAATAACTCGTTCTTAGCTCTGCATATTTTCTACCTCCCTTAATTCAACTCATAATGTCTTTTCCTTTCCGCCCTCTACCTCGCTTTCCCAGCATTCTCCCCTCTATTACAGGCTTCAGCAAGCAAATGCCTCTCTCACATCCACTTGGCCTACCTTCGAATTTCTCTCTCTCTCTACCTCTGCACCCTTCTCACAACGCCTACAGCTAAATCCTTGCTTTTCTTTCCCATCCATCTAACTTCTTCATTTTTTGCCACACCCACCTTTCAAAGGTCTCCAGTCCGAACTTCTCCTCTGTTCTCAGCGTCCAGTTACTCAAAGATTATCATAATATCAATGCCTTCGTAGAGCTTCAGGAACTCGCTCCGATGTGGGATATCCGATTACAACCCCAATTCAATAAAAACCTTCCTAAAGTTTCGTCAGCTATCCACCAACCTATGGATTACTACAAGATACCCTGAAATTGGAAGGAAATAATTTGGAAAATTTCATGTCCTCATTAAACAAATAAAGATGAGAGTTATGCGCAATTGTGGCGTGAGAGATTTTCGTAGAGCAAAATGCCCCGATGAGCATTGGAAAGTGACTCCACACGTTTCTGTGCCTATTGATTACCCAGGATTTTTATGTTATTATTAGTCGGTAATCTGCCGGTTAAGGTAGGTTTTTGGATGGACACAGCTATTTAATAAAACATTTTGTGCCTCCTAACAAAACACAAACTCCAGCATCCTACTCTACATCAGGTCCCTCTTCAGCTCTGAGTACTTTCTTCCTCCCTTCATCCCGTCCAACATCCCTATCCTATTCCTTCCCTTTCCTCGCTTGCCTAACATTCCCCCCTCAATTACTGTCTTCAACATCCCACTGCCGGCCAATACCCCCTTCATACACTTTTCCTGCCTCCATACGATTTCTCCCAACAAACCCCTCTCTTCGCCCACCATACCAAGTACTTCCTCATTTGTTTTCTTATCTGTCCACCTCACCTTCTCCATCCTTCTCCGAACCCACATTTCAAAAGCCTCCAGTCTAAGCCTATCCTCCTGCTTCAATGACCACGTTTCCGCGCCGCACATAGCTACGCTCCATATCAAAGTTTTTACGAGTCTTTTCTTAACATCCTTACTCAACGTCCCTGCCATCAACTCCCTCCTCCTTGTGAAAGCCTCTTTGCCTAGCGCAATTCTTCTCCTTACGTCCCTACTACTTTGACCGTGTTGGTCCAAAACACTACCGAGATACGTAAACTGTTCTACCTACTCTAGTTTTTGCCCTCCAATTTTAATTTTAAGCTTAGCCTTTTTCTTTTTAGAAAATCGCATAACCTTTATTTTTTTAATATTGATTCTCATCCCATACCTGTCGCACTGAATTTCCAATTCACTAAGCAATGCTTGCAGCCCCTTGGCTGACTGACAAACTAAAGCTTGGTCATCAGCAAACCTAACTGATTTTACGAATTCCCCGCCCACTTTCATTCCTACCTCCAGTTCTTCCCATGCCTCTTTGATCATTTCTTCTGCATACAGATTCAACAGTAACAGAGATAATGGGTAACCCTGCTTTACACCTCTTCCTAACACTGCCCATTCTGACTCCTCGTTCCCTACTCGCACCTGTGCAGTCTGAGACATGTACAGGTTGCGGATTAGCCTCCTTCCCCTCCAATTTATTCCTTTTTTCTGCAATACACCCATTAGTTTTTCCCAATTCACTCTATCAAACGCTTTTTCGAAAGCTACGAAACAGGTAAATACTTTCTGGTTGTATTCTATATTCCTTTCGATTAACAATCTCATTACTGCAATGGCATCACGCGTACCTCTGCCCTTCCTAAACCCAAACTGATCATCCCCTAAGTAATCATTTGCCCTACTCTCTATGCTTTTGTTTATGATCCTGATAACAACTTTAGCTGCGTGGGATATCAAACTTATTTTCCTGCAGTCCTCACATGATGTACCTTTTTCGGAATGGGAACTAACACTGACCTTACTAAGCCTTCCGGCCAGATTCCTTTCTCATAGATCTTACGAATCAGCCCATGCAGCCTCTTCCTCCCAAATTTTTCTTAACCTTTTAGCAGTTCCCCAGGAATGTTGTTCACTCCCACGGCCTTTTTTAGTTTCATATCCCTTAATTCCCTTCTTATCTCATCGTCTAGTATGCCTTGACCAAAACTATCTTTCTCTACGTCTTGTTCCTTTTCTGGGTCTAACTTCATTGGTCTAAGTTCTTCACTATACAGTTCTTCTGTATATTCCTTCCATCTCCCTTGGATCTTTCCCCCGTCAACTATTACCTTGCGCGCCTTATCTCTAACTGTTAGCATAGATCTCCCTTTCTTACTTCCCGATAAAGATTTAACTTAGCTGTACAGCTTACCAATTTCACCCTTCCTCTGCAAACTTTCCATATCCTCGCACTGCGTCTTCCATCATGCTTCTTTTGCTTTATTTGGTGCCCGTCTCAATTTATCGTTTAATTCTTTGTACTTCATTTTGCCTGACTCTGAATTAACATTGTTCTATTTTCTCCTCTCATCCATCTTTGTAATCATCTCATCCGTAATCCATGGTTTCCTAGTCCTTTTAGCGTTAACGGTTGCAATAATGTCTTTTGCGGCTTTAGACAACCCTGTCTTTACACTTTCCCATTTTTCTTCGATAGTACTTAGCTCTTTACCATCCTCCAAGAATTCCTTTACCACCTGTTTTACTCCTTCCTTTTCAAACCATTTAGTGCTTTTACATTCCATTTTATAACCCTGCGCTCCTGTCGTATCTTTTTGAAATGGACGCTACATTTCATACCAACTAAATTGTGGTCTGAGTCAGCATCCGCTCCCGGGAAGCTGTGCGAATTTATCACACTGTTCCTAAACCTGTGTCTAACCAGGATATACTCTAGCTGATACCTTTCTGAGTCACCTGGCATTTTTCATGTATACCTGCGTCTTTTGTGGTGTCTAAACCAAGCGTTGGTGATGACTAACCCCTGTCTCCTGCAGAACTCAACTGCTTTCTCTCCGCGGTCATTCCTCGTGCCTAAACCGTAGTCCCCCACCTCATCACCATTTCTTCCTTCGCCTACCGTCATATTCCAATCCCCCATTACTATCAAATGTTTCCCCGCGGGAACACATGCGATTATGTCCTCTAACTGTTCGTATATCCTATCGACCTCTTCTTCCTTATGGTTGCTCGGTGGCATGCATACCTGAATAATAACCAAGTTCGTGTTTTCTGCTATTATCTCAACTAGTAATAATCTATCCGTTACCTGCTATCTGTTGACTACGCTTCTTCCTACCTCTTCATTTAATTCTATAACAACGCCTCGTTGGCTCTCGTCCCCGTCGCTGAATATTATTCTATAAATATCAGTCCAGTAATCCCCGCTATCCTTCCACCTCACCTCGCATAGTCCTAAAATATCTACATTTCTTATTTCCATCTCTCGCTTAATATTCTCTGGTTTTCCAGTCCTCAACACTGTCCGAACATTTGAAGTTCATATTCTAATTATATTGGTCTTCTTCTTCTACGTCTTCTGTCCTGCTGCTGTCGGTTTTCCCTTGCATGGGTTTCGTGGGATGACGACCACGGAGACCTTGCCTCCCCCGCTCCCGGGCACGACGCACGGCCGATTGGGCCGAGCCCCGTAGTTGCCAGGACTCATATTCTTTATAGGTACCATCATATTTATCTGGGGAATGATAATTGAGGTGGTCCACAGTTTCCTTTGTCAATAGTGTTTATAACGTGACACCATCACTTAGTGGCCGCCCCACTGGGGTGAGACACCATTGCAGCCGCCTCTCTGAGGAACAGACGCTGCGTGGACTACCTTTCGTCTGGCTTCTAACCTTCGACCTATCTGGCATGGGTTACCCTACCACGAGCAATTATTATTACTCCCGCCAGCACAGATCTAGCGACCATCGGAATGCAAAAGCCCTTCCACCACGTCAAGGTTGTAGTCCGGGGAGGGGATTTTTATATACTCCCCGCATTTACACAAGCCATCACACACAATTACTGGCTTTCACTCAATACGCCCTTTCTCAGCTCTCGACGGTTTAATTTAAATATTGTGAAAGACGTATGGAATACCTTAACCACATTTGCAAACAAATTTCCTCCAGCGCTTTTTCAAAAGTTATCATTTGTTTAACATGACAATGATTCGAATTGGAAAGCTGAGCAATGATTACTCGGCCACCGACGATCTGGACTTCCGATATGCCTTCCTCCTCTCCCCTGCCCTGATGGAAAACCTGACCGGGCTAAATCCAAGCATTTGAATATTTCAGAAACCCTCGGTTTTTGCGGTTCAAACAAGAACATCGATGGAGTCCTAAACCACCGCCTTTTTCTATTGGAGGCAGAGAACCCGTAGCGGATGATGTACACGAGCAATATTCGCCCAATAGCTTCCACCTCATCTCCGTGGACGCGATTTTGCACTCGATGTCAATTACAACACTGGAGCTAGCTTTTCAAAATTTTTAATATTTTTCCTTATTAATACTCCACAGAACGATACGCTTTTCGTATCATCTTTGGAAACAATCCTTTCCATTTAAAAATAAATTAGTACACGATGAATCATTCCCTGATGCGCTTTGACATTTAATTTAAGAATAGGCATACTTATATTTACATGCTTCAAGGAGAAAACGCATTCATTATTGTATGTCCATTGCATAAAACAAATACGGAGGTGTGCAAAAATGATAATTGCCTGAAGTCGCGAATGAACTTCTCATAATATTACACTGTAGCCCACACGACGAGGGTTCCAGAAACGGACTCTCGAGTAAATGAGTCTATACCGCAAGACAAAAAATATTAAGTGAATAACATCATATACTAACATTAGCGGCATTAAAAAGCCGCATGAGAAATCACACAGCAGTAGGGCATGGTTACAAGGACACAGGCCTAGGCTGGCGAAATATTTGGCGCTGGGACTTGGGAGAGGATCAAAGAAATCCTGATTACGTCAATTGGAGTTTTCTGCGCGCATGGGGGTGAAAACAAAAATGTGCCACACGCAGTTCAAAAATGAATTTAAATGGGCAATCTCGCATATGATGCTGGGCAAAATTAGCGGCAGTGACACATATGCACGCGCGCACACAAACTTACATATTTCATGTGTGCATGCGAAAAATGATTGTGGACGGGAGACGCTTGGAATGGTAGTGGGGGTAGAATGAAGAGTGACACCAAAGACCACAGCTTAACGCATGGGCGCACAAGGAAGAGGGGGAATGGGAAAACAAGGCTTGGAGGACGCGCTAAATTGAGGATTACTACAAGTTTTATGACCGCGCCTAATGAATAAGGGTACGCGTGAAAAGATATAAGAAGATGGAGATTGCCCTTCGCTTGGTTGTCAATTCCTTCGTCTCCACGTGAATGAGTGCGTCCAGCGACAGCAGAACCGTGAGCGAGGGGACCAACAATTAATACCGAACGCAAGGAAGTGATCAACGAGATGCTGCGGGCCCATCGAGCTACTCCAGGAACGGGGAATCGGCGGGGTAGACGCGGTAAGAAAGAAACCTTCGTCAAGGCAATATTCATCGTGGAGTCGGGAGTTCTAAAGGCGCAAAAACTAAGTGATTTAGTATGCGAAAAACGAAAGGCACGGAATAACATTCGCTGAGCAGGTGAGTGAAAATTGTTTCAGTCGCAGCGTTCCAACGGTAAGCATTAGCTGCTCGGAAAACTGCGCAAAAAATAGCTCCAGTGCCATTTTTCGCTCTTGCGGATTACACAGTGCGAGTGCATGGTTTATTTTTTCGGGATTCTCACTCTTCATTTACCACAGGTTTGATAGAATGGAAAGGCAATGAGAAAGACCGAGGAGAAACGAGCCGTGGAGGGAAAAAACCAATCCAAGAACGACTCCGGAAAGAGCTTATCCTGTCAGTTAGCATTCCAAAGCCATGCAGTGGCACCACAACGCCGGTTACGCAGTCCGTCGATTTTTTTGCTATTCGTGGTATGTCATCTTCCGATACCTGAAAGGATGAAGAGGTACTCAAACCTTTCTTGGTGATTTTAAGAAGAACCAAAAGTCGTTTGAGATCGATGATAACACCCTTGATTAAAGATGGCTTTGATTAATCATCGGCATGCGACGTAATTACAACTTGTGCAATTAATGCGTATTTCACGTAAAAATTAAAAACGTTTGCGTGCATAATAATCATTAATATTTTCCAAATGTCAAACCGTGCCACTATAACAACTATCTTAAATAAAATGTTAACTAACGCCGCTGCATGATAACATTACTTAATTAATGACTTTTATTCCATTATTTTATTCTAGAATTAGTCCGAAAACAGCACATTTTGGCCTTAACGTCGGACTATTAACATTGGTAACAATGAAAACAATTACGAGCACCCGACTGTGGGTCTTACGCTCTTTGCCACGCTACTTTGCGGCGGATTAAAGGACAATGATTGCATGCAGATGCATTTTCATACAGTAACTTATTTAAATAATTCCAATGTAAATCAACTATTTTTCGCGAGTAACCTAAATAAAAAAACACCCGGCACAAAGCAAGACCCAGAATAATATGCATATTAATAATTCATACGAGAAAATATTACCAATATTCTCTGCCACGAATTATCCTCCCTAGCCGTTTGCAGTCGATATTGGGGAATATCAACAGCAAAATAGGTAGGGGAGTGCACGAGTGCAAATGATTTACATGCCAATCTAATTAGAATTAGAAGTAAGAATTCAATTGTTATTTAATTCAATAACGAAACCAAAAACTAACAAATCCTGGCAATGGATGACAAACTAATGAGTAGAGACGACTAATAATTGCGTGGAGAATGGAACTTGAAAAGAGCGAGCCAAAATCAAATCACCATCCACACACACACACACCCACATCGAACACAGCTATCCAAAATGAAAATGGTAGGGCAAGCTTACGCCAAGCTGATCATTTCATGAAATCCTCGCCCTGAGAGTCGAGTTTTGAGGCACCCGACGGGCATGAAGAACACAATGGAAGCGCTCTTATGAAATATTACGAGCGAGAGCGGGCCTCTGTTGAAATGTGTGAAAAGGAGAGCCACATTTGGAGAATAGGCAGAGGTGGGGGGTGGGGGTAAGGGGTGGGTGGGCGAGAGCGACTTCCCCCCGCCGCGCTGCCCCCAATGAAAGGACGCCGAATTACCTTGGAAATGCAACGACGATCCGCCCCTCTTGATTCCCAGTAACAACACTGATGATGCCCGCGGCTGCACAAATCCTCGATGGCGAGGTTTCAGAGGCGATCGTGCAAGCGAATGCTTCAAGGTCCGCGAGCAAAAGAGTGACTAATGTTCACGACATGCATCCGAAAATTCCAAAATAATAATAACCATCTTGCCCTGCTTCACGAGAAGTCGGGATTGCTCTGAAAAATTAAAATGTCACCGGGAAGAAATCATTAGCTCGGACCGGATTCTAATCTTGATCCGTCTATATCCGACGGCATGTTTAGTCACTACAAAAAAGCTACAGAGGCGTCCCCTCACGCCGCGAATTTCAGTGGTCGTCCTGGACTTGGGTATCAACGAAAGCATCCTGAATGAGTTTTACAAAATATGAAATTGCCCTTAAATTTCCATAAAATGTTATTTTTAAACATAAAAAATATTGCCATAATCTTCAATATCGCTACAGAATATATCACTGAATCGAATGGTCGTGCCATTGGTTGCTATTATTCTTCGCGTCGGTTGCACCAGACGCTATTTTTTCTAATAATGTAAGACACTATATGGAGCGGGTGGCATCATGAGTCCCTGTCGTCAAGCATCATGAACATTTTTAAATTATGTACAAATTTCCATCCTTGGAAATGACGCGCAAAATATCACTATCACGTTAAGTTTTTTCTAGGTCACAGTAAATTGCCATATCATATTCAGGGTGCGGCAACATAACTTCCTATTTTAAAGGGGTTTTGCTTTTTGAAAAAGGAAGTTATATTGCCGCACCCTATAATAGGCATATAACAGACACGAATTATTCACTGACAACACGTGATAATACCCTGAAATTTTCACTTGCTTTGAAGATGACCTTACCGTCAGTTTCGGAATGACACAACTGAGGAATCAGAAACTTCGCTGTTTCGCAGCCCCTTCGCCCGATTCCCTCATGCCAAAAGCCATAGCCATTTATAATTCTGTTAACGAGCACAGACACAATTATGATTCAGAACCTGCATAAAACTTTGCTCTTTGAAAAAATGACCAGAGAAGCGTACTTTCAAATTCCGCGGATTCCTCCATTTCCAATAGGGTGGCAGTCACGACAGTTCGAACGGAGCGCGCTCAACCACGGGGGCCAATTGAGAGGATCACCGCGTGGCTCCTATTTCAAATGCAAAATACGCGAATCAACAAGTTTCCCCATCCACACCGAGGCACTGATGGCCTCCCTTCGGGTGCGAACGTTCAACTTACCTCTCAAGCAGAATGAACATCGACGTCCGCCGAGGCGCCCGATTCGCGTTACTCCATAGGAAGCTTAAGATAATTTCGTAGGATCGGCGCGAGGGGGTGGGACGTGGTTTACCTAACGAAGGAGTCACAGGGGTCAAGAAGCAGTGTATGCATTGCTCACTGCTTCACATCGAAGGTATTATCCCCCGATTAGGTTGAGCTCACTCTTAATCCCTGATTAACTAGTTGTCGTGTACTCCATCGCACTTCCTCCTGGCCTCAACTTACACTACCTCCCTCTCCTGCGTTCAAAACAATTGAAATGAATCCCTAGACGTGATTCCTCAGGAGTAAATAAGTTTTTATTTCACTTCAGATGGAGAAATCATTTAGTGGGCAAAACATTTAGCCACGCCTGTAGCGCAAAAACGACAGTTTTGATTGGAGAGTAGTATTGAAACTGTCTCTGCACGGCCGCGGAAATTCATTACTGACCGTTTTATTAATGGATGTAAGGTGAATTTGACGATTGATCCCGGGAAAGTGTAATTATAGTTCTCCTTAAAGGAAAAACTGAAGGGTTTGAACGTACTTCTATTAGAGAGGCTAACGGCAGCTCACAGTTGCAATTAGAAACTCCAATTTAGTCCTCCGAAGAGGAAATCCCACAACTAGCATTCCGCAATCGTATTTTTACTAAGCTTTTTTTGGTACCTGAAACGTGTGCGCGCTAATCAGGCCATTACGAAGAGTGACGGCAACACAGAATTTGGCATGCGGCTTTCCCACTTATTCTTCTTCAGATCAATCATTTGCGAGGCAACGGAGCGACACTCCGATTTATTTTTTTAATTTCATAGGCATGTAACCAAACAAAAGATTGTTATGCCAATCTGCACTTTTAATCCTGGAAGATTTTAAGGGTAAACTAAGGTACGGTATATGAGCCCCACAACTTTAGGGGAGCTTTTCAATTCTATTTTTATAAGTTGTCGATAGTTACTTGGGGAGACGACCGATGTGCATACATGCATGGCGTCGTTTTCGCCATTTGGGATGGGTTGGTGAATAGCTGGGTAAAAGGAGAATGCCCAGGGAATCGGGGATAGGTGGAGAGGAAACGGCTAGTCTCTATCGAAAGACGCCGAGGGGGCAAAACGTTTACCATCCAATCCCGAGGACGGCGTAATGCACTTGAAGCGCTACCCAAGCATGGATCGGGAAACTTCCGTCACCTTCGGGATAAGAACCCGGGCCCCCGGATGTGAAACCAGCACACGAGTCACCGAAACCATCGAATGCCAGACTCGTACATTTTCGCACGACAGTCTCATCTTATGGTAACGGGGTTCAAAACATCTCCGGGTTAACATAAAATGGTCAGGTATTTCTTAGTGTACGAAGGAGTAGTATATCCCCGCACTTTACCATCGAGATGGTTAATTTCACTTTGTCGTCGCGTCCATTTGAATGCAAATCAAGGCTACCTCAAACAATCCGCCTATGCCCACCGGGCGGGCTGTTTCCACACGCGTCTTCGGTACAAGATCACGAGGCCGTTTTTTCATTCCCCCCCTCCTCTCTCCATCCCGCATTCCGGCGACCGCCAACCTAATTTTGGGGGCATTCCGAAACGGGCGCCCAGGGATGAGCGGCCCCTCTCGCGGGCGCCCCGGCGCGCGGAGGCCGCCGCTCGGACGAAGACGCGGTGCATGCTCCTGAAATGCTGGGGCACGAGAGAGCGCGCATTCCATTGACGGCGAAGGAAGAGCACCCTCCACCTCACCCTCCCCCCCCCACCCGAAACTTCAAAAGCCATTCCCCTCGGCCATCTCTCTCTATTCACCCGTTCCAAGTGTCCCGCCGCTCTCGTTCGCGCCCCACGGATCCCCCGGACACCGACGCCGCGGAGCTAACCAGGACCAGGTTCCATCGGACGCATATTTATGGTGGCCTCAGAAAAATCATACAAATTGAGTTACGAGCACTGCCGTAATGAGAGCAAGATATCCCCGAAATCGGGGAGCATAAGCACTCCAAAGAAAATGAACTAGGAGCGCATAAATCCGGAACTCGCATCAATCGATGCCGCATGAATGATCGATCCTCTTGGAGCACGCTTCGAATCGCAGCACGTAGCAAAGGCTCGACTATCGGAAACAATGGCATTATGAGTGTTCCCCCGGAACACGATTCCTTCTATCGGTACACAAGCAACTTTTTTTCTTCAATGAAATTGTTCCCGACTTTAAATCACATAGAACTCGAATTGAATGATCGCAACCTAAAAAAATATACATCTTGCAACTTCCAATGATGATTCATTCCAAGTCATATGATGGGCCTTTGTTGCTAAACGACCCTTCCGAACACAAATGGTCTCTTTATTGTCAGACAGCAATTTCACATCTCGCGTTGTCCATCTTCTGTGAATTAGTCGAGGGGCCATTGAGTTTAGGTAATAGACCCCCAAACGGCTACAGCTAACTCGCCATCATTCGTTAACGATAAAAACTTCAAGGGGCACAAAACAAACGCCCATGGGCGCTCTTTTATATGCAATTTCCAAAACTGAGCGAAAACTTTTGTTTCAGTTTGGATACATGGAATTTCCTTAACTTCCAAGAGACAAAAGGCATCATCCACCGACACTGCAAAATATCCAATGAGTACTCCTCCTCTTCAATGTGCGTTAAACTCTCGAAAGTTGCGTCATCATATTAACATGTATAAGAAATGGAAACGAAAATGGTAAAAAAAAAAACCGAGGAGAGACATTCTTGGTTGGAAGCGTTCCAACACAGGGAAGTCGGTCCACACGAAATTACTGCCACAAAGCGGGCATCCGTTAAATTTAGTATCTCCACCAAATCTCACATGAAAAGCATTCGCCGAACTACAGAGCAGGGGAAAGGAATTATTCTTCGCTTACCGGAGACAGCTAAGTCGAGTCTATCACAATTGCCGGCTGCCGGCCCAATCCCTCCAGCGTTGATTTAGAGATGACCAAAGTAAATATCACCTCAGAATCACCTATCTCAGGCAGTTGTTTCCTAAATATGACTCATTACTGCACTGGTTCATTCATTTAACTAATAAATCATAACAATAACACTGGTTCATATTTATTTGAACTTCATTTACATCTACAGGGGACACAAATGAGTATGCTTCTAAAAGTGATTTGTCATTGATGACTGACATGTGATACGTCCATAACTCTTTTCATTCATTGCGCTAAGAGGTACGCGGATATATCGCGATGTTTGTTTCCCGAAAGAAACACGAGCACTCGCGGTACAGGGCGCACGCGGACGTCCCGACCGCGATCACCCCTAATACGTCATCCGACAAGTCTTTCCAAACGACATCACAAATCTCTTGGGCGCACGGACGACCGGAAACTCGCTCCCAAACGCACCGGCTTCACAGGCGGCAAACCCGAAAAACGAGACTCCCCGAGAGCTTCCCCGTGATGGCGGATCGATTCGGGCAAAAGGACGACAGGGAGGACCGGCAATCACACCTCCACCCTCTCCCGCACACAACGGGCATTGATCAAAGAAATCCCCCGGATCCCACGAGCAGCTCACTCGCCTTCCGCGATCCCAGAACACGAGCCGTGGCGACGTCCGGGTCAAGAAGAGCCAGCCAAAATGTGTGCGTACTCACGTCGTGGCGTTCGGTGGAACAGCTGCCCATACAGCGGCGACTCCGCCGCTGCGCTAAGCTGGCGGTGCGGGCTCTCCTCTCGCTGGCTCCCTCTCTCACTCGTCACCTCCCTTCTCTTCGGAGAGACGTAACGGCACTGACTCGAGGGGCGGCCCGCAGCGTGAGTCTGGTGGCGACGGCCACAGGGAGGGGAGCGTGCACGGGGGGCGGAGACGGAGGGAGCACCGGGGGAGGGGGAGTGACGCTACAGTGGGCGAAGCAGGAGGGCCGGAGAGCGTCGTCAAAGAGGTGCCGCTAGAGGCGGCCGTCTCCGATGGGGATTTGGGGGCAGCGCCATTATACATTCTGTGGGCCCGGGCGCAAGGGCCGCCGGTGACGGTGTCTGACGAACGCGCGGGAGAAACATTTGCTCACGCAAAGTAGGCAAATTTTTGGGGCTCGCAGCCGGCGGCCTCAATGGCCCCATCGAACCTTGGTCCCCAGACTCTCGGGCGGGTCTCTCTGCCGCGATATGCTCAAATGGTTCCCGGCGGTTTCTTCGAACGAAAATGACGATGAGCATTATGAGATTGGAAAAATATGTTGATGCAATTTCAAAGAACTGGGCCAAGTTTTGGTAGATGAGCCGATGAAAAATTTAAGACTGTATAAAATGTATTTGGTATGAAAAGTAATAAATACATAGGTATTTTTTTAAATAATAGAAACACGAAAGAAACAGCGAGATTACTTCTCATAGTTTCGCGGGAGCAGTTGCGGACTTAGGCCATGATTTTGCAATGGTACTTGAGAGAAAAATGGTTAGAAATAAAAATAGAGATTCGAAAGCCGCAAGGGAAACTATGGGCACTGTAAATGGGAAAAGGAGAAGGAAACTGTGGATCACGGACGAAATGATTCGAGAGAAAGAAAAGAAAGGAACTGGAAGAATGTTAATGCGGAGTTAGGTAGAAGGAAATATAACGAGTTGAATGCTAAACTGCGGCGAGTAACAAAGAAAGCGAAGAAGCGTCGACGCAGTGTGAGGACAGGGAAAGTGCGCAGAGGAAGGGTGAAATGGAGAAGGGGAAAGTGGACTGAAAGGAAAACGAACGAGGAAGTGCTAAGCAGGGGAGGGAGAGTGCATTGATGGTAGAAACCGTAACTAAACAGGGAAAATGGATGCAGAGCGTTTTGAATGGTGATGTGTTGTTGAAGACTGTGGTGGAGGCGAGAATGTTAGGCAAATGAGGAAGGGGCAGGAATAGGGTGGGGATGTCAGACGAAATGAATGCGGGGAGGAAGGAAGTATATGGAGCTGAAGAGGGACTTGTTGTAGAGTAGGATGTTGGAATGTGTTTGTGAGGAGAGTTTCATTTTTCACACGAATACACTTTTTAATAGTGCTTAAAAAATAAATATTCATGAATATAAACGCAAGCTTGACGCACGCTAAAAATCGTGCAAAATAATGGAGGAGCATTTTGATTTTTATACCTGGGTGGCCCCAGGCATCTTTTTCAGTAAGAGATTGTGACTGAATGACAAATTGACGGTTGACGGGAACGATAGTGATTTATGGGCAAATATGAGCGAAATAACGCGCAAAAATTTTCTCAGTAATAGAAACAAGAGAAAAAGAGCAATGGCAAAAACAAAAAAACAAAACAATAAGGACGAAGAATTTTCACCAAATTAAATTAATTTTTGTGGGGATCCACCGATTGGTTTAACAAAAGAAGGCTGCAAATAATGTCGACCGTAAAGTCATCATCAGGTACAATAGTACGCATTTAATAATGCCTGTATCTACAATTGTACCTGATAATGCCTAAACAGGTGTAAATAGTCAAACCCTTCCTTTATCGTACTCTTATTAACTCGTGAATCCCAAAAACGTTTATTTAAATTTTTGGCCGTCCCATATCTCCCAAGTAACACCTCTCAGTGTGAACTTCAAGGACGGAGAAGGTTGCCCTACTCCAGCAGCCCTTCAATTACACTCCACTTGTTTGCACGGGGATTTGCAGACGTGAAATATATACATACATCTTTTCGCCGCGGGTGGGATCGGCCCGGCGTTTACCCAAGGAGAAAGGGAACCTTCTAAACCGACACGGGGCGCCGAAATAAATATATATATAAGGACGCATAGAAGAAGGATTTGAGTCTTAAACAAAAGTAAACAACCCGAAGGTTGGTTTGCTGGGCGCTCACCTCGCGCTGAGCCCAATCTGGAGGGCGAAATCGGGGCGAGAGGGGAGGGGCGGGCCCGGGCACCTTTCACTCTGCCATCTGCGGTTTCACAGGGATATTGGCAACTCGGATACATCACGTATCTCGAGGGAAGCGAACGGTGTGCAGAGGTGCCACCCGGATTAGAACCTGAGACCTCAGGTCAGCAGCCCAGCGCTCAACTCACATCTACACAAATACCCCGCGGTCCATCAAAAAGGTGACTGGCAGGGGGTGCAAGCCCCAGTTGGGATGGATAAGAGATAAGGGTGGGTAAATAAGAGGAAGGGATAAAACCTTCACCCAAAATCCCGAAAAAACGTGCAAATCTATGTATACAAAAAACATGCGGAAAACTTAGTTCCAAACAAGTGTAAATTTCATCCACAAAAAAAAGTTCTTTGGCGGGTGAAAAATGAGGGAAAGAAATGAATTAAAACCATTTAGGTGATAGACATCCACCACACCAAGACAGGTCAGGCATAACTTGAGAGTAAGAAGGGGAAGTTCTATTAATTGGTGGCCATGCAACTCATAGCCCCCTCTCCTCAAGTCACAGGCAAGAAATGTGACCGCTCTGCTGTTGGCAGCGGACGGCTCGAGGCATCCCCCACAGAGGCCACCGGTGGATGAAGGGGGCCACCTTGGGACGCAGGGCTACCCTGACGCCCGTTTTTCATTCGGGACTGATTAAAGCTTTTGGCAAATGCTATGACAACAATGAAGACGGCCAAAGAAGGGAGAATATTGGGAAGGCGGAGTCAAGGGATGAAAGGAAAAGGCATTTTGGAAAAAAGGTCGAAAGTGTGCCGAGGTGTGATCTGAAGAGCGAAGAATTAGTTATTGCCGTACGTAATACAGACTTTTAGGATATTTAGTACCATGTAAGTTAGGACTTATGGTTTATGTTTGACATGGTCAATTGGAAACCCTACCCTAACCGGCAGAGAGCGGAAGCATTTCTGAAAATATAAGTTCAAAAACTAGATAGGACAAAATTAATAGGAGCTGAATGTATTCCGTTTGACAAAAACGGGGCACAGGTAATGCCAGGGGATGAAAAAAATAAATGATAATGCTTTAAAGAAGGAAAATATTTAGCCGTCACCTAACTAATATAAATAAATATATTTACTTGGTCAAAACTTCAACTGAAGTCTTTTTTTGGCACATTCCTTGGATCCCACACTGCATAGACGTTTGGAAAATATTTCTGACACAACGAAAGTCATATTCCCTCCAATAAAAGTCTAATGCTATCTTTTGATCTCGTGCAATTTTTATTATTAACGAAATCGTATAATCTCTAAATTATAAGTCACATTTAACCATTCTAAAAACAATCTTAATGGCTGAGAACTGGCTAAACGAAGGGATTCTAGAAGACTACTTTTGTAATAAAAATGATGAAAAGTAAGGATATAAATTATTTACTCGGAATCATAAAACTTAGTGCCTACTTAAATATGCGTAAAGCACAAAAGACAGAAGAGCTCTATTCATGTCAATACAACCCCAGGGCTTGTGGAAATTTTATTTATTTGGTTACATTAATTTTGGTTACCTCAGAAATGCATCAAAATCATTGCATAATTATTGCTCATGAATATAAATAAATATGTATTAATCAACATACAACAACATAAATATATTCATTAATGTATCAATAATTATTTTTGGTGGGTCGCTGTAATCCAGAGGGCAGAGCGTAGGATTGCTGACCGGAGGGGTCGGGTTTGAATCCCGGGCTAGGCACTCTGGACACCTGCAGCTCAACCTAAGCTTGGTGATTTTCGGGTACCAGATCTTCCTGGGAAACCATAACCAGCACAGGGAAAGGAACTGGCCCCCCTACCCTGATGTGTGAATTTCACACGCCGTATAGGGCTTAGTACTGGGCGAACTCTACCATCAGCTACCAAACCGACCTTCGGGCCGATTACTGTGTTCATGATTTTTTAAAATTATTTCTATTCCTTCCTTGGATGAGCATTATTTTTGATTTTTCTCTTTTGGTGCGTCAACACTTTTTATATCAGCTACACTTCAATAGATATCATACTTTATGGTGCCGAAGCACCATTTCCTTGTTATTAATGAATGAATTTCGCAATTCACGATACGCGGGATTAATCACCCGTACCAAAGTTGTATTGCAACTCCTCCACACACTTCATTCCTCCTCTTCGAATTCCACCGAGCAACTTCCTTTCTTCTCCAAAGATGTTCCCAACTTTGCTATTCTTCTCTTTCCTACGCATTTTTGTCACATCGACAGGATACCAGAAAGAGGTAATGGCGTTCTTGCTATGACCATGCCAAATCTCATCATTCACCGAGTCTCTCTGAAACGATTTCCCCTCCTTCATTTTCACTGCTCGGCACCGCTCTCTAACCCTCTTTCGGTCATTTTATGGAACCGAGGGCTGGGAGACCGCGACTGCCTGCCCCTGGTGCGCCGGGTCCCAGAAAACCCTCTCTCGACACGCGCAGTGAGTCGGTTCGTCTCTTGACCGGAGTTGATCCACCCGCTCGCACTCCACGGGCTCGGGCCTTGGGGCCCTTCGTGTGTCGTCTGCTCGGTCGCTATCCAGCCGAACGCGCACTAGGGTACATACAGTCCGGTTGAAAGGTTGTGGCCCCGACCGAAGGATGCACGAAAGGGGGGAAATTTGGCTCGAGATGGGTGGAGGAAGGGTAGGGGAAAGGCTTCGGGCAGTCGCTTAACAGTGCAGCCAACGGTAGTGGAAGAATTTGTGAACAGCTCTGAAGACATCGCCATAAGCACACTTTAGTCTTGCTCTCAGCCGAGAGATTTTTGCAATGGAACAATTTCCCACGCTAAACACATCAACACTTTTCATCTCTCAATATTTTAAAAACTATAGGAGATTACTAATTCGAAAACGAGTTTTACATTTATTTGTTTTTAGATATGTTTACATCTTTCAATCAAAAAACTTCCTCACTCACCGCCGCTTTCAGTGCTTTCATCACTTTCTCCATCATCAATTATAATTTCATTATGAAAACTGTCCATAACAACTTCATTTTCAATAAATGCTTATGAATGTAACACGCTCGTGCACACTTTGAAGGGGAACAGTGAGTCAATCGAACGTTTCCTTCTTCATAAATCCTCTTTTATGAAGCTTTAAAACTTTATGAATAATCTCTCTCGCATGACTATGCAACATCTTCCCATTACCTACTTACGAATCTATGGTTAATTACCCTAAACTACCAATAACATCTATAAGTAGACTAAATCCGCTATAAATCAATATAATCTTAAGTTAAATAATCTTAAGATGAATACTAATATCTTAAATAAATGAATATATATGATATTTATGCCTAACCTACAAAATACCCCATCTAAAAATTGAACTTACTTTATAAAATAAACTAGCGATTAAAACTATGAAATATTAAATTTTGCTTACTAATAAACGGAAATAACCTACGAATAAGATCATACACTAAAGATAAACTACCCCCTAAAAATCAACTAAATAAATCTTAAGGATAAAATACTAAAAACGAAGCTAGCAAACAAAAACGTCAAACTGAGACCAAGGTTGAAAAAGCAGCGAGGTTGGCAACAAGCGCACGCGGTCACAGTGACGTCGCGAGAGTGAATGGAACTTTCACCCACACCCCCTCGTGCGTACCCTCCTTGGTAAGGGTACCCTCCAGGCCCAAAACTTGTTTCTGCGCATGGGCTTTCAACCGAGCCATACGCTGGCAGGCACCGCCATTTCACTGAATGAGGCCTTGGCGACCGGGTTGCATGGCGACCGAAATGATTGATTGGAGACGCGGTTTCCGCCCACTTCCCCTCCCGCGGAGAGCCCAGCGAGCGCGTGGGTGGAAGGGAAGTGAAGCCTTTGCGTTCCGTGTGCGTAGGCTTCGACTCGGACGATGAGAGCAGGCGGCTTGATTAAGAGTGACCAACCATGCGGCGACGTGGGCTATATTTTCTCGCCCCGTCAACCCTCCTCGTGCCGAAAACTTGAGCGCGGATCCACGGGGGTAATGGATACGAGGGCTCACGCAATGCCCTGGAAGTGCAGAGCCTTTTTAGCAGCCGGCCAGCCGATTTGCGGATGGCGTGTCCGCCCGAGTGGGAGACATCCTCTTTCCGTGGCAGGTACACTTTCCGCGGAAGATCACTTACGGTGTGTGTCACGAAACGGCCAAGGGGGGATGGGAACTGGTGGGAAGGGGGACTGAGGGGGGGAGCGGAGGAGCGCTGTCGAAACCTCCTCGAAAAGTGCCCCGCACACCACGTGCGGCTTTTGGCGTTATTTTTTCATGGGCAAAGATAACAACAGCATTGCTAAATGAGAGTAACTTATTGCGTTACTCAAATATAATAAAAGATATTCTTTGTGCATCTGCGAGAGGAGAGAATGGATTTGCTTAAATCTTCCGCTATAGTTTATTCTTAAATACGCCGGTTTTTTTATAATTATCATCCCTTAATGAAATTTATCATTTTTTAGTAGAATGGAATTCCAGGATGGAGCAGAGGTCGGCGGCGAAATTTGGCGTCTCCATGTTGACCACATAAAATAACGAAAAAAAGCATTAAAGGTCCGATTATGAATGACGTTTTGTAAATTTTTCGGGCGAGGTACGGTGGGCGGTGCCCTGGTACTTTCAAAAGATAGTACTGAGATCTTTCTTTCATATAAAATATTCTTTGCGGGCGGCGGTGCCTCTTTCACACATTGAAAAAGGGTGAAACTCTCACTTCCGACGTGTCACTGCGAATGATGAAAGTGAAAAAAGCACGACTCCTCTCAATGTCGACGGGTCCCAGTTAAATTTTGACCTACCCAGCTGCACTGGCGAGCGCTTCGGCATTTAATGCAGGCGTTCATGTTTGTTTGAATGCATCCACAGAATAACAAATGAATGGAAGAGCACGCTCACCCATCAATGCGCGCCTTCGTGCACTTGGACTGGCGCCGCGCTGCCAGTGCCCCTCCACTGCGGGCGCCTCTGGCCTATCCATCCAGTTTCGCCGCTAACGTGGCAGCTGGAGAAAGCGGAGACTCGCCCAATCTCATTCCACCAAACCATGAAGTTTTCCTTCCACAGACATAATTTCATATTATAATCGGAAACCCCAACCATTGAAAAAGAGCAAAAGTTAAAATTTTCTACGTCCCCATTCCACTGAAATACGGCGTTCTCGCCTTCTTGATCTCATGGAACATGGGCGAGAGACTAAAACAAAAGAGGAAATCTCCCAGATTCGT
This sequence comes from Hetaerina americana, assembly GCF_022747635.1. Lineage (NCBI taxonomy): Eukaryota > Metazoa > Arthropoda > Insecta > Odonata > Calopterygidae > Hetaerina > Hetaerina americana. The sequence continues at coordinate 8,487,469 of NW_027286797.1, read as the reverse complement.
AAAAAAATTATATAATAAGAACAAAAGTGTGACAGGTCTCTTGGGGATTTAGACTGGGATACGAAGAGAACAAGCGAGACTTTTAGAAAGGTTCACAAACAAACGAGTTTAACGATGACACGTCATCGTTGCATATACATCAGGTCTATTTGTAGGTGTATGTTAGTTGGTAGTTTGTGTGTTTGCATGTGAGAGGTTTTTAAGGGTTTTTACATGAACGGGTACCATGTTTTGATTGTGAATTGCATAAATTTGTTGCTTTTGCAAGTCGATTTTTTTAATTACGGGTGTTGTCCTAACACCCCCCCACCACACCCCCTTGCGGCCGCTTGCGGGTTATTAAGCAGATGGAAATTTAGGAGAGAGGTTTAAACAAAAAATCATGCGGGAAGTCTTTCGACATGGATTGAATATTTAAAAAGTGAAAAAACAAAGCAATGTACCGGTTACCCTATCAATCCGTCGTGACGCAGCACAGTACACGGCCATGATGCGGATTCACTCTTGTGCACATTACCCCTTCCAAGCTGAGAGGTGAGGAGATGGAATGGTTACATGCGCGGAAATAAATGCTGCCAAAGAGCAAAACCTGATCTGCGTGGCCCCGTTTCTTTGCCCCAATTACCATGCTTTATACGTGGGTGAGGAAAATTTGCTTCCAAGATCGAGTGATGTTTACTGTATTTATTTACCTAAGTAAATTGTAGCACATGATAAATTAGTTTGCACTCATGTCGCAACAATCTTACTGCATTTGGCATTATGGCAGTCATTTGCAAGCCTTGACAGGAATTTTATCTACTTCTACTTAATACCACGCAAGCCGCCGTAAGGGGGTGTGGCGGGGGGTGTTAGGACAACACCCGTAATTAAAAAAAACGACTTGCAAAAGCAACAAATTTATGCAATTCACAAACAAAACATGGTACCCGTTCATGTAAAAACCCTTACAAGCCTCTCACATGCAAACACACCAACTAACATACACCTACAAATAGACCTGATGTATATGCAATGTTTCATTTTGTTCCGACTTGTAAATTCAATGTTTTAATATTTCTAAAGTGACTTCGGTTTCTGGCTGTCATGATTTCTGATTTTTCGGGGAAAGAATCAGTATTTGTATCTATCTGTACTGGATTCTATCTCCCTTATTTTATCTTTGTGGTCTGATATACCTAAGTAGTGTGGGGTAATTATAATTCCTTCAGTGCCATCGTTAAACTCGTTAGTTCTGAACCTTTCTAAAAGTCTAAGTCTCGCTTGTTTTCTCTTATTTCAAGCTTCTCCAAGCCTAAATCCCCTAAGAGACCTGTCACGCTTGTGTTCTGATCATAACAGTTTTTGATGAACCTGGGTGATTTTCTCGGGACTTTATCTAATTTATTTGCCAAATTTTCTTCCAAGGATTCCAAATACTTGCGGTACATTTCAAATGAGGTCTAACTAGAGCAAAATAACACCTCTCTTTAAGTTTTTCATTATATTTCCCCACCACCCGTTGTATGAAGCCGAGTTTCTTTAAAGTGGATCCGCATATTGTCCTGATATGTGCTCCCCATGAAAGGCGCGGTCTTAGAAATACCCCCAAATATTTAACTTGATTCAGCGTCGTTAGTACTGAACCGTCTACTTCGTAGTTTATGCCCTGTTAGTCACTTCCTTTGCTCCAAAATTTCAAACCTGCGCATTTGTCTCTATTAAGCATTAATCGCCATTCCTTGCACCAATCCGAGATTGTGTCTTAAGTCCCGAGAGAGTAGCTCGCGATCTAGTTGGCTCCTTATTACCCTGTAAACAACCATGTCGTCAGCAAATAATCTGACATTGCTACTAACGTGTGAGCTTAAGCCATTATATTAAGAATAGGATCGGCCCTATAATGCTTCCCTGGGGGGTTTCTTAGTTTCGCCTAACAAGATAAAGTCTCAACAGCCCCCGAAACAATACATTGTACTTAAATTCCCCATTCATTCTGTCTCTCTTCATTCCGACCAACATCTCCATACTTTTCCATCCCTACGTCGCTTGTCTAACGAACTCCCTTTCTCCTTCTGTCACAGACTTTGCCATCGTATCGCTAATCACAATTCTCTGTATCCATCTTTCCTCCCTTCTTTAGTTTTGTCCCAAATTGTTTCTCCTCCCCCTCCATGTGTAGTTTTTTTCGCTGAATTTCCTATCCGTCCATTCTACCCTTTCCATCCTTCTCTGCACACACATTTCCAAATACTCAAAACCAAGCTACTCTTTCTTCAAATACGAGTACTAAGTTTCCAGGCCGCACTAAAATATCCTTCATACTCGTACCAAAATTTTCAACAGTCTTATCTTTACGTCCCCGTCATCAAAATCTTCCATCTTGTGAAATATTCTTTTTCTCCCTCTAGTTAAAGAAATGTTTGCTCAAATTTGGAATAAATGGCCATACATAATTAAACAGATGAACAAGTATTTTCCCCCTCTTTTTAATCAATAGTTAACAAAAACTGAGTACAATTGATCGTTTCAGGCGTAATTTTGTGGGACTTATCCATGATTAATTGAACATTAAAATTTTAAAGTTTATTTTTCATGTGGATTTACATAGTTTTATGCTGACATTACTCAACAAAAACTGAGATTGGCATTCGCCAATGTGAATTACAAGTAATTGTATCTCGAAATTTCTACAATACAGCACCTAAGAAATAGATTTTAGCACTTAAACGTGAAGATCATCTGTGGTGTGCCAGGAAAAGGAATGCATCACTTCAATGGTGGGAGGCGTTGGATATTAATCAATATATTTATTGTTTAAATCATAATCTTGGTAAAATTAAAGGGAAACAAAAGCATTCAGTTTCGCAAATAGCACACGCACACAAAGTATTGCTAGGTTGTGTCTAAATTTTTTGAACTACTCCAAATGCAATTTAACTGCAGTAAGTCAGAAATTTCCATCAAAAGCACACTTTGATCATCGATTTGCAAAGCAATAACAGAACTTAAATCAGGAACAGCAAATTTGGTGATTCATTTTCATCTCTACTCTTCTTATTTCGATTCATAAGGCGAGTATTTATCTAGATGTAGTATCTAGATGAATAATTTTTCAGCTGTTCGCTGAAAAATTTTTCAGCTTTTCGCTGAAAAATTATTCATATAGAAAAATTATACCGCTACTTAAAAGTTGCAAGTCATTATTCACGGCCATATTTCCAAATATTCCTTTGGAAAGTAAAAATGCGGTATTATTGATTTTTAATGAGCAAGATCAATATTTCCTTCTCCCAACAACGCATTTGATGAAGCGGCTAAGAAAGTCTAGCATACTCCCTGGTCCAGACACAGGGGGTATGGATGACCGTCGCCTTCTGTCTTCTCCTGGCAGAGCCGCAGGCATGGAAACGGAATATGCCGGTGACGCACGCTGCGGCGCAAACGCATTGCGATCCCGGATGCCTCGCTTCACTATGGCGTCACCAGGTGACAACTCATCATACCTGTTGATTCCGTGTCACGGCGAAACGCGTGCTGCCATTCATGCATGCATGATCCTGTGGTCCACGATGCATCAATGAAGGCCATCAGCATGCGGTGGATACGAGCTATAATTAAGATTTTCCGATGCCCTTCCACAAAAATGACACGCAAATAAGTTTTCCATTATGTCTTGAAAACTGCATTACTCCTCTCAAATTCATTTTAAAATGTGATGCAGTGATATGTTGGAATATATTTGCAATGAAAACGGTTTTAAACATTTATTTTCTCAGTGGCTCTTAATATAATAATGCGAAGTTGCGAAATTCCGCAGTTCCCGAATTGCCATCAAATTTTTGATGTTTTCTAATTGAAACGTTCCTTTTGCAATTGACTTGCTTTGGCGCTTCGAAAAACAGCATTCATGGTGACATTCAAGCAAGATTTAATTATTACGACTTTTACGGTCAAAGATGGCCTTCCACCTAACCTTCGAGTATTTGAGCATGTACAGTTGAGAGATATTGTTAAAAAAGAAACACAAATATCGCTGCGAAGTCTAATTTCATGGGCTCTCACCGAATACTTATCCCTGCGTGGCGTGTGAATTTCACGCCTCAGGGTAGGGGGCCATTCTTTTCCCTGTGCCACCTGCGATTCATAAAGGAGGAAATGCACAGCTCAAGTGAAGTGTCGGAGGTGTCCTCAGTGATCAAACAGAACTTTACCGCAAGTATTCAGTCGTTAAAATGTACCTGGGGAATACACTGATGCAGAATCGATTAAATAGCCACTAATCTGGGCTATCATACATACATTGGAACAGAAGAAGGTCGATATAATTTCTAGTCCTTTACTGGGTGTCTTCTTCATTACATTATCCTGCATTCATTTCTCCTGATGTTTCCTCTCAAGAAAGTTAAATGCCTCTCAACTTATAAGTCTAAGATCTAACGAGTCTAAGACTAACGTCTGTTGCTTTTCTATACTTGTTGCTTCTGGAATCGTTATAACTGTGACTCTGAGAATGACTGAGAAATTTAAATGATTTTATAGCGGAAACTAGCTCCGGTTCCCCATACTTGTAGTCCTTTATCTCACAATAGTTATTTTCAGACCTTAATAATTTATGATCGATTTCCATTTTTCCTACAAATCTACTCCCTCGTTTTAGAAATTTTTGGTTTCTAGAAAATTTCTCTAGATTTTTCTTTTTTATAAATAAATTTATGTGGGTCGCGGTCCAGGGGTTAGAGCGTTGGACTACTGACCGGACGGTCTCGGATTCGATTCTTGGGAAAATCTCTGGGCACCTGCAGCTCCACCCAAGCTATGTGATTTTTCGGGTACCAGATCTTCCTGGGAAACCATAACCAGCACAGGGAAAGGAACTGGCCCCCCTACCCTGGTGTGTGAATTTCAAACGCCGTCGGGCTAAGTACTGGGTGAACTCTATCATCACCTGCCAAACCGACCTTCGGATTGATTGCTGTGTTTTTTTTAGAAAATTTCTAATATTTGGAACAAGTAGTAGACGGAAATTTAAACATATTTTAAAATTTTGAATGCATTTTAATTCATCCCCATTGGGATAAAATTTTGGAGTAAACAAGGGGGAAACTATTCATCACGAATAGAAACAGACGGTTTCAAATTACGAGGGTGATCTGAAAAGTTGTCGGCCTAGTTACGAAAATGACAATTTATATTTTCAAAAAAGTTTTCTTTTCAACATGATCGCTTTTAATATTTAAAATACATGTCATCCGGCGGAGTTCCAGTGTCATCGTCCCATCCCGGTAGTGTTCTTCCGGATGCGCACCAGTGTACTCGTCTACAGCCGCAATCTCTTCCAAAATATCCCAGGATTGGGCGAAATATAGTACATTGACCAGCGAGGAAAATTGTGAGTTTTGGGATAGGTGGAAGTCTAAGTGAGCTAATTTCGGAGAATATCTCGGATGTTCCAGCACTTCACAGCTCAATAATGAAATAAGGACAATTTGCACTTTTCCACAGTTTCTTTAACGTACGACGCGTTTCAACTCACAGAGTCATCATCAGGCACAAGAGGTCTTGTACCTGATGATGACTCTGTGAGTTGAAACGCGTCGTACGTTAAATAAACTGTGGAAAAGTGCAAATTGTCCTTATTTCATTATGATGAACTTCCACGACCTCAAGCCTGAATCTGTTGAACTTACTTCACAGCTCCAAAGCCTCAGTTTTCCCATCCCCCAGACACTTTTGTGAGCAGGTTCATTGCCTCAATGGAAAATGTATTTTTTCCTCTGCAGCTTGGTCTGCATTCATGCACTCTTTGCGTCCAGTTGCATTAAAATTTTAGAATAGTACTAATCAGTTATTATTTTTTCGTTTTTCAGATATTCGATCCACAGAATTCCTTTCGCATCTCAAAAAACCGGCGCAATGACCTTTCCCATCTTCGTTATCTACAGAGCTGAAGAAACGGCCTCCAACCAAGGCTGGGATTGTTGTTTCGGTTCTAGGGTAAAATTTCGAATCCATGAGTAATTTAGAACCAAAAAGTATTTCCATTTAGTGATAAGATATAATTGTCACATTTTGACGCAGAAAATCACTCTTTTTTCGTAGGGCGCGCCAAGCACTGGTTGCGCGCGAAGCACTGGTCCGAATGCGTTTTTGGTCCACGCGCGGCACCAACCTTGCACATGCTTTGCCATGTTCAATTCCTCATGCAAAATGTAAATGATACGTTATTTTTAAGTCTCAAAAGTATTAGCAATTTCAGACACCAGCGAAATCCATGATATGAATATTTTCGATGACATCCGTTGTGGTTGCACTTTTCGGACGTCCATCACGTAGATCGTCTTGAAAGCTTTCACGGCCACGTTTAAACTAAGCTGCCCATTTCTTCACTGTGAAAATCGAAGAGTTGCCACACACAATTAAAATCCTCAAATAAATTTCGGTTGGCATTAAATCTTCTTCCATGAAGAGTTTAATCAATGCGGGATATTCCATGTTTTCCATTTCTAACGACACGCGCACCGCAACCGATCCAAACGACTGTCTACAGCGATCTACTACGTGGGATGTCTTGCAACTTCACACGGCGTCAAACCATAGTTGTGCCAACATAAGAGAAAATATTCATGAGAGTATCGACCACAGCTATGGCGAGGTCGAGAAATTTCCAGACCACCCTCCTAAATATGTAATTAGTTAGATTTCGCTGGAATCATTGGTTCCACTCTTACCTCGAATCTATCGCGGGGCGTACACATTACAAGGACACTGAGGTTTACGCAAAGAAATGACTCCGTAAGACGGGTTGTGGGAACATACACGTATAATTACTGAGGCAGTGACGATGCGATAGTATTTGCTCTTGATGAGGCAGCATTTTAAAAAGCGGCCACTGTTGTGGAATCCATCGCAGAAAGTATTTATCATTATAACCTTCATTGCAATAACAGTGAGTAAAAGCAAATGGATCAAAGAATTTCTGCTAGATTTGTCTAAAAGCTTCACGAAAAATAAAATAATTTCGGGAGAATCCATGAGATGGCACGAAAAGGACGGACGGCATCGGACTTCATAGACAGCCACTGGAAACACGAGTGCACTTGTGACACCGAGGGAATTATTAGGGCCTCAAAATGCAAGGTCACCCGGATTAAATTATAAAAAAGAGACGGGCGAGACCGGATGAAAACGTATGTCTCCCTTTGCATAATTTGCGATCGCAAGAAAGCGGAGATTACGCTTCCTAAAAATAGCAACGGGAGAACCCAAGGAAAAACTGATATTCCCATCACGGAGGTGCCACATTCAACCGAAGACCGGTACGGATGATGGTGGCATCCTAATACCTCCCGCCGTACACCTAGTTTCCTTGCAGTGGAAAACGTAGAGGAAGATATATTCTCAATTTTCTTGGAACCTCGCAATCAATACTAATTCTTCAAAGTATCATGAGCTGCAAGGGAACTTGCGCCAAAAGAGTTCGGGGTGTGAGAATCAACTTAGGAGAAAAAAACACAATTTTATCTTTGCTTTTCTACAGAATAGACTTTACTCGTCGACTAGTTTCGTTTACACAATAAACATCATCAGGACTAGTGGTACAATATACATTTTTCTGAGTTATATACTCTTCCGGGTGGCGGATGGGAAGTGAAAGGGAAGGGAAGGGGGATGGGAAGTGAGGGAGTGTAATTAAGGAAAGGGTAGGTATGGGGAGGGGGGAGGGGACAGGGTTGGTAAAGGAGCGTGGGTCTGCGTCATGGGGATTTTTTGGGGTGTAGAATAGGAATGTCCAGGAGGGGTGAGTGGAAAGGGAAGAGGTGGTCATTGGTTATCCTTTCCTTCTTCTTAACCATTTTTACAATTTCCAACTGCTCCCGGATATCCATCTGCGTCCCTTTCTTCACTCCGTGCAGTAATTGGGGGGTGAAATCCGCTTGGTGGCCTTCCTTCGAGAGATGGGTTGCGAATTGGGACATTCCAGTGTTCTTCATGAAGTCCCTCCGGTGTTCTTCCGCTCGAACCTTTATGCTCCTTCCTGTCTGACCAATGTACTTAGCGTCACAGTCGCCACATTGTAATTGGTAAACCCCGCTCTGGAGAGTTGGTTTCATGGGGTCTTTGCCTGCAGGTAGCAAACTCCTTAGGTTTTTGTTATTGTAAAAGGCAGGTTTAATGCTCAAATCCTTTAGTACACCGCCTATTTTAATGGAGGGTTTTCCTACATATTTGATGCGTCGCCACGAAGCTAGGTCTCTGGGTGGGGGACAGTAAATTTCTCTGAATAAAAGTTTTTTCTTTTTGTTATCTAGCAAATCATCAATCAATTTCTCTGTGTATCCATTGGCCAGAGCAATTTTTTTAATATTGGTTATTTCCAATGTGAAGGCTGAGGGGTCTAAAGGGATAGCTAATGCCCTGTGTAGCATGCTGTGAAAGGCTGCAAGTTTATGGTGAAATGCATGTTTCGAGGATGCATGGATGACCTGGTCTGTACAAGTGGGCTTGCGGAAAATTGAAAATTTGTGTTTTCCCTCTTTAATGGAAATATTGAGATCCAGGAAATTCAAGCTATAACCCTCTTGGACCTCCATGGTGAATTTAATTCTTGAACTTATTGAATTGATGAGTTTAAGAAAATTAACCAATTGCCTCTTCGTACCTGTCCACAAACATAATATATCATCTACGTACCGGAACCAGTAGTGCACATTATTAAGTAGAGGATTTTCACTTTTGAAAAATTCTATTTCTAGGTTATTAAGAAATATTTCAGCCAGCAGAGGTGATAGGGGGGAGCCCATAGCTAGACCTTCCAATTGTTGATACAGGTTTCCATTAAACAAGAAATAATTCTGATTTATACACACTGTCAATAAAGATGTGAGTTCATTGCAAATAATTTCTGGTGTTTTAGCATTGTGTAGCACTTTCTTTGCTAGGAGCACTGCTTCTTCTCTTGGAACACTGGTGAATAAGTTTACAACATCAAATGACACTAATATGGAGTTCTTGGGGGGAGTTATATCTGTTAAGTACTTTGTCAGTTCTATAGAGTTCTTTATGCTGTATTTGCCACGAAATTGGGAATGTTCTACAAATTTGCGCCCCACAACTCTAGCTAAAGAATGCGCTGGGGACCCGATACCTGAGACCACTGGGCGGATCGGTATGGAAGGTTTATGCACCTTGGGCATGCCGTAAAATCTGCCGTAAAAAACTTTTATTCAGAGAAATTTACTGTCCCCCACCCAGAGACCTAGCTTCGTGGCGACGCATCAAATATGTAGGAAAACCCTCCATTAAAATAGGCGGTGTACTAAAGGATTTGAGCATTAAACCTGCCTTTTACAATAACAAAAACCTAAGGAGTTTGCTACCTGCAGGCAAAGACCCCATGAAACCAACTCTCCAGAGCGGGGTTTACCAATTACAATGTGGCGACTGTGACGCTAAGTACATTGGTCAGACAGGAAGGAGCATAAAGGTTCGAGCGGAAGAACACCGGAGGGACTTCATGAAGAAGAAGAACACTGGATGTAGAAGAACACTGGAATGTCCCAATTCGCAACCCATCTCTCGAAGGAAGGCCACCAAGCGGATTTCACCCCCCAATTACTGCACGGAGTGAAGAAAGGGACGCAGATGGATATCCGGGAGCAGTTGGAAATTGTAAAAATGGTTAAGAAGAAGGAAAGGATAACCAATGACCACCTCTTCCCTTTCCACTCACCCCTCCTGGACATTCCTATTCTACACCCCAAAAAATCCCCATGACGCAGACCCACGCTCCTTTACCAACCCTGTCCCCTCCCCCCTCCCCATACCTACCCTTTCCTTAATTACACTCCCTCACTTCCCATCCCCCTTCCCTTCCCTTTCACTTCCCATCCGCCACCCGGAAGAGTATATAACTCAGAAAAATGTATATTGTACCACTAGTCCTGATGATGTTTATTGTGTAAACGAAACTAGTCGACGAGTAAAGTCTATTCTGTAGAAAAGCAAAGATAAAATTGTGTTTTTTTCTCCTAAGTTAATAATGGAATTCTACAAAGTTAAGGCCTCAACCATTCAGTGTGAGAATCAGTTTTGCCGCCATATGATCGCCGCTGCTAATATATCAAAAAACTCTCCTCAACCTCGTGGCCCTCCCACAGATTTTCCCTCTCCTCCTCCCAACATCTCTTGCCCTTATGTGAGTGCTTCGAATTAGAATCGATTTATCATCATTATTATCAAACCAACATGAGAGAAAAAAGTCATGTGAGTATCGACCACAGCTATGGTGAGACCGAGAAGTTTTCAGACTACTCTCCTAAGTATGTAATTAGTTCGCTGGATCTTTGGTTCCACTCTAACCTCGAATTCTCACTCGTCCGATGTCGGCGTCAGCGGAATCAATGCGAATGGATTACGGCGACTCCATTACTATACGTGAATGTCGCGAGCCCAAGGTGTCAGGGGCTGATGGGACTCCGCAAGCCTCGATTATTGAATTGCAGGTAAAGGTAGGTGCGTTTGGAAGGGGCGGCCGTCGACGCAAGGGTCTCTCTGGCGTCATTGTTCGTGTGCTTAACCCGCGTTGTGCTGCAGGCCTACACCTTCGTGGGGACGGGCGAGCAGGAATCCCGATGACCCTGATGCTCGTTTCAATGAAAAAATAACTTTTTGGATGCGTGGGCGGCGCTAAGCGAAGCTATCCCGCCTCTCAAACTAAAAGCAAGCGAGCATCATGGAGCATTGCTCCATCATTCCCAAGATTAACATGATTGACAATACAGGGATTTTGAGTCCTGGCAACTACGGGGCTCGGCCCAATCGGCCGTGCGTCGTGCCCGGCAGCGGGGGAGGCAAGGCTTCCGCGGTCGTCATCCCACGAAACCCTTGCAAGGGAAAACCGACAGCAGCAGGACAGAAGACGCAGGAGGTGAAGACCGAATTAGTTAGAATAGGAAAGTGGAATGTTAGGACAATGATGAGGACAGGGAAATTGGAGAATGTTAAGCGAGAGATGGAACGGGGAAATATAGATATTTTAGGTCTATGCGAGGTGAGATGGAAAGATAGCGGGGATTACTGAAGTGATAAGTATAGAATAATATACAGCGGTGGGGACGAGAGCCAACGAGGGGTTGCCATAGTATTAAATGAAGAGGTAGGAAGAAGCGTAGTCAACATAGAGCAGGTAACGGATAGAATACTACTAGTGGAGATAAAAGTAGAACCGACAAACTTAGTTATTATTCAGGTATACATGCCACCGAGCAACCATAAGGAAGAAGTGGTCGATAGGATACACGATCAGTTAGAGGACATAATCGGGTGTGTTCCTGCAGGAAAGCATTTGATAGTAATTGGGGGTTGAAATGTGACGGTAGGCGAAGGAAGAGATTGTGATGAGGTTTAGGCACGAGGAATGACCGGAGGGAGAAAGCAGTTGAGTTCTGCAGGAGACAGGGGTTAGTCATCACCAACACTTGGTTTAGACACCACAAAAGACGCAGGTATACATAAAAAATGCCAGGTGACTCCGAAAGGTATCAGCTAGATTATATTCTGGTTAGACACAGGTTTAGAAACAGTGTGATAAATTCGCACAGCTTCCCGGGAGCGGATGCGGACTCTGACCACAATTTGGTCGTAATTAAGTGTACCGTTCGTTTCAAAAAGATAATGCAGTGGCGAAGGGTTAAGAAATGGAATGTAGTAGTATTAATTGAGATTGACAAGGAAGATAGAGAATTGATTAAATTGACAAGAAAGGAGTATCAGCAGGCTGTAGAGAAAATCGTGGATGAGGGTAAAGAGCTAAGTACTACCAAAGAAAAATGGATATGCATAAGAAAATGGATATCGAAAGCCGCCAAAAAACTATAGGAAACCTTAATGGGAAATGGACAAGGAAACCATGGATGACGGATCAGCTGATACGTAGAGATATGCGAGAGAAGAAAATGGAATACTGTTAACAGGAAGCTACGCAGAAAGAAGTTCAGAGTTAAATCAGAACTGTAGACGGGCAACAAATAAAACAAAGGTAGCATGGTGGAAGACGAAGTACGAGGAAATGGAAAGTTTTCAAGAAAGTTGAAAAATCTGGTATCCGCGTTCTCTTCTTCAAATAGATATCTTATTTCCACTCACCAACCTTTCCGAACGGAATAAGGAAGCCAATGAAAACATCATTAAAAATACCACAATTTCCCGGAATAAAGAAAATATTTAAAAAAAAGCCATTCCTCAAAGAATTGCTCCCCATTTTACAACAACACAAACTGACTGAAAACCCATACCTAGGCGTCCTTACATTATTTTACAAACGCCCACTAAAGTCAAGCCACCTTTGTGGTTTGTTGTAGTAACAGGTGTAGGTTTGCATGGATGTGTTGATTTTGTATATTGTTTTATTCTCTTTTAGGGGTGGTGACCTAAACCCACCGCCACACGCCCCAACGGCGGCTTGCCGAGCACCATGTCGATGTAGATGAACCTTCTCTACGGGGACCCCTCTCCCATGTATAGATCTCATGCGGCACCTTTACCTGGCGCCCAACGGTGCTCCCAAAAACCTCTCCGTTAAGCACCTAATTTCTTCCTCGTTCAACAGCCTAAGGGAGGGATCCCTCACGGCGTTCGAGACACAGGTATGTGTAATACTACGAGCTTAGTTTGCCTTTTTAAATGCAACCTGTGTCCTGATTTTTTTGTCAGGGAAAGCACCACCTAACTAAGCCATCGCATCAGCAACCGCAAATTGTCCTGGAAGCCCCCCTTCTCCTACCCAGCTCCGCATTTCTCCCCACGCAAAACACCCGAGAGAATATCCAACCACTACTTAGTATAAGACAGTATCCATTAAGGTCCATGCCATGGAGCTGGCCACCATCAGTTTCAAGGAGCGTTTAAGGAGGCAGGCCTTAACATCTCACGATAAGAGTTCAACTCCCATCGATCATTCCACAATCATTCTTGCTCCCCATTACCTGCCCCTCCACTCATCCACACCCCTCCGTCGTTTCATTTGAATAATGCAATGCAATCCCTTATCTAATAATCCCTCACCCCCTCCCTGTTTCTCCTCCTTAAATTTAGTTTCTATTCATTTTGACAGTTATTGCCAATATGACATTTTCATCAATAATAACTTTTTACCGAATTTTAATTCGCATTTATCCATCACCTGTTAGGAGCCTCCCTTTAAATGCGTGTACGTATTTCATTCATCAAGTTTGTTCAGAACACCTTCACATGATGACCACTGGTTACATGTATTTTTAGAGAATGCACAAAATACCTCACCGTATATTTAGTAGATGATTTGCAAATTATTCACTTCAGTTATGTACCACAGTTGCATATGCCGTTTTCCGCTTTTCTCATAAGTCACCTTACTGAATTTAGTCATTAGACTTACTAAATTAATCCAGTCCAATGGATAAATATAATTTATAAAATATAAGGTGCGACACTGTTGAGATTTGCACAAAGTTTGATTAAAAAGTATACTTTAAAATGAAATTCTCAATGCACATTTATTAATCTAAGCAGAGACAATATTGCATCTACATAATACGCCGCAATCCGCCGCAATGGCGCGTGGCGGGGGGTGTTAGGTCACCACCCGTTACAGATAACAATATCACATGCAAAAACAACAACATGGAAAACTACACCCACAGCAGCGCACAAACTCATGCCAAAATCCCTTCATCCAACACTTATTAATGTTCTAGGAGAGTAAAAAATCGAAGCTTTATTAATTTTTGCAATAAAGGGAGAAGGTTGAATATATTTACGTGAATACACAAGCCCCAATAACATGCACTAAATAAGTCATGAAAAAACAGGCACCAAGTAAGATACACATTAGCGGAAGTAAGGTGGCCATCCTTCACTTAACATGTTTACCCACCTCGGATTATCACCCTTCCTCCATGGATTATACCTATTCATCTGGTTTATAGTTTTTTAAATCCATTCGAAAAAACCTTTTTACCACAGGCCATAGATAATATTTTCTCTACATGATAACCCGTAACGAATAGGACGTTTTGCTAGCCTTTTCGATCAGCTGAAATCCGTTGTCTTTCTCTAGCCCCCCTCCACCAAACTCCACTCCACCGTGAATTCCGACCAAATTTCATCGTACCTGTCCCATCCTCCTGCCCTCCCCCACCAGCTTAACGACATTTCTCCACCCCCCCTGCTCTTGCTGCGCTTCCGAGCATTGAAGTCCATCTGTTCCAATATAACCTCTGTTCCGGTTTCTATGAACGACAATGTTCCACATAATTTAAAACACATATATCAGCAAATAACACTGATTCTGCGAACTTTCTTCCCCATCAGACGGTCTGCTGGGCCCAAAACACGCCTTCCTCCATAATGCCTCGCTTGATAGGCGTTAAACTGTTTCTCTAACTGCCTTAAGCGCACCCATACACATCTGCATACACGAAATGCCGAATAATTGTCAGTTTTCGAGAATCTGTTCCCAACAAGCACCCATTTCGTTTGGTTCGATGCGAAAAGATATCGAAGTCACGAGGATATGCTATCATGGAGCAAAATCATAAGTTGGCGCCGCGGGGTGTGGGGTTGGCTGGCGGGAGGTTGGTCTCTCACCAGCCAGCAAGACCGTTCTCCCCGCTCTCGAAGCCCACCAATACAGAAAGAAGTCCAAGGTTCCAAGCCAATGACTGGCAAGGTTTACCACATTGTGACACCTGTGTGATGTGAAGACTTGAAAGTGAAAGCAGATGTGACGGATTCCATTTAATTTCTTATGGCACAAGATTTGGTAACTATCAGAGGACATGCTCAATACACACTTTCCCCCCTAAATTTCTACAATCGCCTGTTAGTTTCGATGCATAAGTAATTCGCAAGGAAACACCACGTATTAACCTGAATTTAAATCTCCACTCGAATATAGTTAGTTGATTAAAACATATTTATTATTATGATACTTTTGGAAGTTTCCCCTCATCGGGGCTGATCCCAATAACTTTAAACAAATGCAAATATATTATGCATACATAAAGCATATATGTTTTGCTCCATTTCTGCTGGAGCGAATAACAATTAACCGTCAAACATGTCGTTCGGTTTATTTTCGCGGTGAAATTTTAAGGGTATTGCTTCCCTCACTGCGGTACACCCCGCAACATGTCGGATGCGTTTTTACGCATTTGGTCAGCCCAGTAATTCAAATATCCCTGCTACTCGCGCGATATCCAATTACGAGTAGTAAACAGACAATTCATTGAGCGATAGCATGTAAATCTTAACTGAATCAACTTCTATAAAATTAAACGATTTTGGATAAGATTAAATCGTATGAGAGACATCTCGTGTATGGATATGATAAAAACCTAGAACATAAGGAAATTTGAATTAAATCATATTTTCCAAGTTATGTTGGCTAAGGAAAAAAGGGAAAAATGGAAGTTTTATGTTAAGCCGGCCTAAAAATCATCGTAATTAAACGATTTTTGTTTTTTAATGTTTCGATGAAAAATGAAAGCTTGAAAATTTTCTATTGCAAATCCTTTCATGTTTTCCCAACTTTAATTTTGTTTCAACTGAATCGGAAAAATAAATGCCCAGGAAAATTGTTTCGTGCCCGAGACAACATTATTTTCCCAACAAAACAGGTTTTTACTTGCTCTTTTATGAAAGACAGTTTTGAATTTTTTTAAATTCAAGTCTCGTATATGGCGAGTAGTGCAGGGTGTATACCCCAACGGCTATTAAAGGTTTTGACCCGATGCCGACGCTCGAATTTTATTCGCAATATTTACTTACGTCAATGCTCGCAATGTCAATATCATCTCGGGAAACACACTTGGGATTGGAGCTTCCTTTTCAGCCTGAAATTCGATATTCTGCGTTTCGATAAAGGGTGCGTCATAGGATAGCCGAACGCCCAACTAAGGGAAATAGCATGGCAAAGCTAGAGAATTTAATGAGCAATCAATGTAAAATAAATTATTTTATTGAGAAAATATGAACACTTCGTTAGTTGGCGCTAACAATATCCTTTAGTTTCCACATTCGAGGTCTCGTGGCAAAATTGAAAATAAATGAGTAAAATAAGTTCTAAATGAAAATGACTAGAAATGGAATCAATGGAAAATAAATGATAGTAATAAACTGCAAAATATCTCAAAATGTTTCTTGTTTACATAATTATGCATATGTTTTCCGATGTCAAATCGGGAGCCATGGATTCTATCCATATTTGTCACGAATGCGCTCGTTGAGCGAATTTTGTCGCACTTCACATTTTATTTTGCCACAACACTGCTACTATTTTGGTCGCTAGGCTAGCAGTAAATGTTTTTTAAAAGCATGTATCACTGTGCTTGAATGGTTCAGTGCGTCGATCCGTTTTTTCTTTAATCGAGAAATAAGGAAGCTCTCGCAAATTTGAAGTATGTCGAGGGAATTTCGCGCTAATTTGCTAGGGGGCTTTCTTTCTCTCCTTCGTCGGATATGCCGCTGGGCCATGAGGAGAGAGTCATGTTTTGAACGAAAAAATGCTGTCTCATATTCGTCTTATTGCTTTAATCAGTCCCCTCCTCAGAGTAGTTTCCCATCTCAGGTTTCACCAGGGCCCCTGGCACTCGCCGCACTTATCGTAGCCCCATCGGGAGACACCCGAAGTGCCTTTAGCGCCAACTTGCAAAAATGTAATGAAATACCGATGCGGAGTCACTCTGAAATTTAGTTATAATTATTAGCACATCTATTAAAACAAAACATAAAAATAGTTTTTAGCTATGGAATATTATAAAATTCCTTCTTTAAAGGCAGATTTCTCCCACCTTGGAGGCCAGCCGATTTCGTCTTCCTGTGATAAAATTGTTTTTATCTTCCTCTTGAGCTATGAAGGAGCATTAGAGGCATGGAGTTTCATGCGACAGTAGATTACCTGACTACTTAATTATATGGAGGTATTTCTGCGCCGCAAAAAGGAGGTAAACATTAACCAGTTTGACGGAAGTGAGTGGGGTAGAGTGGACTTGAAAAATGATATTATCCATCTAAGAGATAATCCAATTGAATTAAAACTGAACTTCCTTTTCCGAGATAGAGTCACATTTTATTTTTGCATACTGGCTGTTAACAACTCTCCAATAATAAGGTGGAGGATATGCCTTAGTACAGGTATAATTATATTTACGTCCAGCATTTCCCACTGAGAGTTTGTTTCACTAACTTCAAAAGAGATTTTCAAAGTATTGGTCACCGCAAAGCTTGAACTGGAAAGAGATAAATTGCTTTCCAAAGGCCGGAAAACGAAAGAGGAATTTTACGCTAGAAATTCCAATCATAGCTACTAAATCAGTGTAAATAAGAGGGATGAATTAGAATAAATTGACCCTTCCATGGGATTGGAATGGTGAGGGAGCTAACGTACTAGCTTCCCACCCAGAAGACCCGGGTTAGAATCCCGTAAGCGGCAGATTTTCGCACAGGGTTCCCTAATCATGACTGGTTAAATTGAAAGGGGTGTGGAAATTCACCGAGTAATTGTAATTTATCGAAAGGAACGTACCGGATTTGCACATAGTGTACGATTGCATCTATTTATGGAGAAGGCGTGGAAGAAAATTCATGCTGTCACATGCCAGCATCTTTACCTCCTCCGCGTATGTACGGAACTCTCCCTTGTCGAGGCGTGAGGACAGAAACTGATCACGCCTGGGAGGCTGTCAGAACATGCAGCCAGAACATTTGCACGACTGTTAGACAAACATGAGTCATTCGAGTTTGAGTGGGTGTACAAAATCTATTTTATTTCCTGGAATACTTAGGATCCAAGGTAAGAACTAGATTATTATTACTATCATTTCCTTTCAATAAGTTTATTTACTCCTCCCATCACAACAATTTAGCACTAAAAGTAGAATTAGAAATCGGTATTAGGTCGATTAAAGAATTCGAATTAGATATTAGACCGTGAAATATAACATACCAATTTTGGATGTCACGAAATCAATGATTGGGAAATTATTAGGCGTAAAATGGTTTCCGGGTAATTACTTATGGAAATTGTTCCCGAAAGAATGAAGGCTCTATTTGCATATTAATTTTAAATACTGCTTTGAATAATCCATCATGATTATTTTTCATTTTGCTCGTTAAAGTAGTATGAGTCGTTATTTTTACGGGCTGCATTACTGAATTCCAACTTGGGTAATGACATGTCGAGGAGTTGACAGAAGAGGGGCTTGGAGAGCGGAGGCGGAAACTGAGCGAGGCACTGGCCCTGCTGCTCTCGATGCACGAGTACCTCAGTACCAGATACTACCATTTCAGGCAAGCCTTGAATAATATGAGAATATGGATCCCTCTGGATACGCCAAAAAACTTCATTTCATCTGCATCTACTCAATACCTCGCAAGCCGCCGCAAGGGCACTTGGCGGGGGGTGTCAAGGAACCACCAGTAATTAAGAAAAAAAATCGCATACAAAATCCACAACTTTATAAAACCAACAAAAAAAAACATGGTATGCATTCATGCAAAAACCTTTACAACCTACTCACATGCAAACACTCAAACTACCCACTATGGTACTCATGCACCTACAAGTACACGTGAAGTCTTCGAAATGTTTAATTTTATTCCGACTTGTAAATTAAATGTTTTCAATCTTTCTAAAATTACTTAACATCTTTGTAGTGAGCCCTCAAAGGTGCCGGGCAAATTGAGCAAGTCGCTTTCCTGGAAGTGATCTGATACCCGTTCGTAGGCGGCTTGCCCAGTGCTCCGCTCATTCACGAATCCAGATGAGAATAAGGCTGGCCATCTGTCCAAAAGTGCCCTAGAAAGGGATCTTTGCAATATAATGTCCGCGCGGTTTTCTGAACCAAGAGAGCTAGTTTTGTGCCATCACCCGAGCAATTCCCCTCCGATTATCACGCTCGGGAGGAGCACTTTGCGTCCTGGTCTTTCCTCACGTCGTGCCTGGGGCGCCCGTCGAGGCCTCTTTCTCTTGCAGGAGCCCGCGTTCTGCTTCGTGGACATATCCGATTCCATCGGCAGTGGTAGCAGGGCTTTCGCGCGCGCGGCCCCCGAGAATTCGGGAGATGACCGACTTTTCACGGCATTCTTTCATTTAAAAGGCCGGAGGGCATTGTGAGGATGACATTGTAAACGAGTTTTGAAGCCGGTCGGATTTTCTCTCGAATATCGATTTTCATTTGGACAACTAGTGCTGCGTGTACCTGTTTGCATTCCTTCCGCTCTGAGCTTCACAGCGACGACCTTCCCACGGTGGCGCGACAGTCTGTTCAGCAGCAAGCGACACATCCGTGTGGCCACGGCCACGAAATCAAGCGAGAGCACTGGCAAATGCACGCAGAGGGAACCGTGAGAGCCATTGACCAAAATGCGTTCAATTCAGAATATTGCCCACGGAATCTATGAAGTTCAGGAGTTGGGGTATAGTTTCGTCGTGAATTACGTCACCTCGGATAATGAAGATTTTAAGAATTATCTTCTGAAGCAAAATCGAATTTCATATGGTTTTCAGCGTCGTAATCGTCGTTATCAAGGGTTATCAGTCTAAAGGTCCCGTCCATCGAAGCCGTGCGATTACCTGCCAGACTCTTCAACCTTCACAGCACTCGGCACTGAAGTATTGCGATGTTTTTCATGCTTAACTTTGTATAAATCCATTATCACTGAAGTAAAAAACCAATGCATCTTTCCACCCAATGTTGTACACGGTACAACTAGTTTCAACGCATCGGTGTCCTCCTCCTCACATACCGGAGGTGCAAAGGGACCCGAGGATGATGCAGATGTTCTCAAACTAGTTGTACCGTGAACAACATTGAGTGGAAAGATACATGGGCGTTTTTACTTCAGTGCTGAAGTCTCCTGTCGCATACTCCTCCTTCCCCTCCTTGTGTCCTTCAATCATGACCTTCACTGAAATCCAAGTTCACTAACCTCTTGTACATCTACATCTACATCAATACCCTGCGAGCTACCAAAAAGGTGTGTGGCGGGAGGATGTGATTGTAATATGAGGGTAGGGTGAAAAGTTTCCGTTCTGCCAAGTAGATGGCGCCAGCAGATCCTCCTCCATTGTTTATGAGAAAACGGAAAAATCGAAGAAGCGTGCGGTCATCAAATACATCTTTTTAAATACCCTAACACCATTTCAAATTAAAGCAGAACTGGATTCCACACTGAAAGACTCTTCTCCATTATATTCAATTGTTAAACAGTGGATATCTGAATTTAGGAAACGTCGCACGAACACTTCTGACGAACCACGTTGAGGACGCGCCGTTGAAGACGCAATTCTCGAAATGATTGAAAACATTCATAATATTGTAATGGAGGACCGCAGATGAAAAGTGATTTAGATAGCTGAGACTACAAGGGTGTAAAATGAATGTTAACGCAATATTTTGCATGAACATTTGGGCTTGGAAAAGGTGGGTGCCGTGTTTGCTAACGCACGATCAACAATTGACCAGGAAAACTGGTTCATTTGAAAATTTAGCGCTTTACAAGCGAAACCCCAGATAAATTTTGCAATCCTTATGCGTGGATTGAAAATTGCGTAAATGAATCTTGGATTCACCACAACACTCCTGATAGTAAACAACAGTGGAAACAATGGATTGGACCGGGTGAAGCAACCCCAAAGAAGGTAAAAACAATTTTATGGGCGACTAATTTTATGGCGACTGTTTTTTGAGATGCGAAAGGAATTATTTTCGTTGATTACCTGGAAGACCATCAGAGGTAAATACTACGCTGAGGTATTGCTATGCTCCAAGGAAGAAGTGGAAAATAAACGACCTTACTTAGCGAAGGAAAAAATCTTGTTTCACTGTGACAACGCACCTGCTTATTCGTCGGTCGTTACGATGGCTAAAATCTTCGAACTATTCCCTCATTCTCCACATTCATCAAATTTGGCCCCGAATGACTATCATCTGTTTCTTAGCTTTAAAAAATGGTTCTGAGGTAAAGCATTGGACAGCAACGAGGAAGTCATCGATGCTGTAAATGAGTATTTTGAGGGACTTGACAATTCGGATTATAAAAATGGAATCTCTGCATTAGAGAACCGTTACGTAAAATGTATTAATCTTGATTGAGATCATGTTGATAAATAAAGCAAAAAAAAAGAAAAAGTTGCCTTACTTAAAGGGCCGGAAAATTCTCACCCCTCCCTCGTATAGAAATACACAAACTACTACAGTTTAATTTTTAATTCCGTTTCTTAAATGCTCCATAGATGTCACCAGAGCACTATCGCAGGACGGGCTCACGCGTCCCACGCACAGCCGACCGACCACAATTTTAACCATGCCAGCCGAACCAATCAATGCAAGCTATGCTTAAGTGCAGCAAAAGGAGCGCGGGCCACTTTTTCGGGGACCATTGAAGACCTATGGAAGCGTATCTTCTGGTGACTTACTGACTGAATTCTGTGTCCCTATGTCTCACGTTTAACCCTCGTAGCGTATTTTTTACTCAATTAGTCCCTCTTGCCACACATAAGTGGGCATAGGTTACAAAATCTCCAATTGAATTCCTCCCAACTTACGCAAAGTATTATCTTTTTCTCAATATGCAACACATGCTTCATCAGTTCTCTCAATATGCAAGCCAGCACGTGGGCTGGTGTGTCCCGAGGCTCCGAATTACGGTAATTGGCAATGCTAAGCTTTCGGCATTATTTTTTCGGGAAGCGTAAATAGAGTACGCCTTGATTTCTACGGCTGCAGTCACCGATTGTTCGAAGGAGGTTCGAAGGATCACTACTATCGATTTGTTTGGAAGTCTGTTACCCTTAAATTCCAGTGTGGTCTCTTCTAATAACGCCATCTAAATTATTCCAAATAATTCAGTATTAAACTCATACCATTTGTGATTCAATTACTCCTGCTCTTACCCACCGAGTGGGCTCTTATGCCCCTGGATGGAATATTTACCCGATATCCCTTCGATTTTCTTAAATGTAGGTGCACAGTTATTTTGACCGACTTTTCTCTATGTTAGAATCGATGTAAGCGTGAAGAATACCATTCTCCTAATGCCTGCGCGGTTTCAGATGTACCGAGGATTGGGTTTCTTCTGCCAAATATTCATTAAAGCGCATTTTTCCTGGTTTCACTGGAGATCCCACACCTGATTACGCGGTCATATAAATTTGAGATTGCACATGAAAGCCGCACAGTCAATCTCATTTAGCGGATGATGATGCCGTACGCAGCTTCTTCAACCAGATATTTTTCCCCAATTACTTTCACCTTCCCAGTCCATGCCCTCGAGTACACGCCCAAACAGTGGTCAAGTGTTCAAACCGGAGCAGCGCAGTTCAAGTCCCAGGCAATTGCGGCAATTTCTTGATACGATGTTTTCAATAACTCCCCCATAGTATCCCCAAGCAAATTTTAAATGCATTAAATGCGTCAAATTTCAATACTTATCATAGCTCCGACATAAGCTTTTAAGAGACGTTTCTATATCTAAGTATAGGTAAGTAAGTATATCAAAGTATATCTAAATATAGTAAGGTATATAAAATAAAGCTGAACACCCCTTCATTCACACTTCCGTTCTGGCCATCCTTGGAAATACCTTAGTAACTGACTTTTCTCAACTCTATTTATGCTTTGCTTCCCACAATTTTGGCACTATTCACTTACCCGCGCACCTAACCACAACAGAAGAAATTACGCGACAACTCGAAGTACCCAGAAATAAAATGTTACCTAATGCTAAAAATCACCATTCATCCTGATGGGTTATGGCCAAGCATCGCCCACATTAGAGCCGGGGCTCTCTAGTCAGATGTCGGAAGCCCTGTCCTCCACGCCCCTGAAAAAAGTAGATACACATTTTGGTCGTTCGCCATTCGCTAACCAATGCTCCTTTACGTTTCCATATATTTCCCTTCAAGAAGACCTGATCCTAACCTATATCCAATCAGTAATTTCAGCACTGTCTATTTTTTCACAGATTTTCCTGCACACTGGGCACAGCTGGTCTAAAGGCGCCAGGCCCTTATGCGTAAATCGAACCCGAATATTCTACTACGAGTCGTGCAATTTCGGCGGCCGCAGATGAGAGCGATTATTAAACTTCTAATTCGCTCTCTTCGGTTATCCTTTCTTTTCCTCATTAACTTCACTCAGAAACTTAGTTGTTAACATGTACTTCCTATCTCATTGCGATACGTTCATAGAACCCCATCATCATGGGTTATCAATCAAAATGTCGGTAAGTTGAAGCCCTCCATGCAACAAACATTCAGCTTCCGGACAATCTCTTCGTTACGTCATAACTCTTTACACTGATATTTGCCATTTAATTCTTCCCAGAATTTATGCTTTTCCTTCCTTAGCAATTCTTCCCCTCCCCGTTTCCTTCGGTTCTCCCTTCGCGTTGCCCCTCCCTCTCGAGAGCCTTCTCGATAAGCTTCCCCCTTTCCCCGCTCTTCCAATATCTTCTTCATTTGTTATTCGGTCTTTCCATTTTCTTCATTCTTATCCTTATCTACCATTCTTCGGTATAAACGAAATCCCATCGCCGCCTCCGTCCTCTCTGCGTCCACATCAACGTTTCACATCCGTGTGGAAGGTGACTGACTCCATGTATCGGCTTTAATGAATCAATTCATCTCGCTCAACCTACAAAATAATATTCACCGTTAATACTTGTTCCTGTATCCAGAAAACCTTCTTCGCTTTTCTTATGCTGCTTTCTGTATCCCCCTTTCTTCTTCCACCACTAGTGATCTTGCAGCTAAAGTAGGAAAAATCTCATCCATATACGTGCACGGCAAAGAAAAGTATTAGTCATAAATTCTGACTTCCATCGTAAAACCACCTAATTTAAAACCCAAACTATTTCAATTAGAAGGTAAATTGTAGTATTTGTAATTGAGTATTTGATGGAAAATAAGATTCACTGGCATTTGAAACGCATTCTATATTTCAGAAGGACAAAGGAAAAAATAATTTAAGGTCTGTGCTTATAAGACTCAGTGGTTGATTTTGAAGCCATTACGAGGAGTGTTAAAAAGGTAACGGGGAAGCGGTAGTAGTTTTGGTTGGAGACGGCCAACAGCTGAGGACATTTGGGTCATTACGGATGGATGGGAAAAGAAGAAGGGTGGAGAGAAATCCGGCGCCGGCATGAGCCCACTCTTAACGAAAGGCGCCAAGGGGCCCGCAGTTTAACGTCCCATCCGACGGACGGCGTACTCACTCAATGTGCTCTTCATAAAGCAACTCATGTAGGTATTGGGATACTACTGAAAAGTATCTGCCGCCGCTGAGATTCAAGCCCGGGCCTTCAGTGCAGGAAGCCAGTACGTTATCCACCCAACCATCCCGATCTCGGAATTTCGTAATTTCGCTACGGACATAGTACACCATGAGTTCTTGCTTCAAGGTCAAACGGTCAATTAAAGACTTCTATCAACAAGTTCAACGCCGTTTGGGTGAATTTCTATGAAAAAAATGCTCGTATTTGTGGCAGAACAATTCATGGCTTTTGCACCAACACGATAAAACACCTACTCACTGCTCCTTCGTGAACTTTTGGTCAAAAACAGGACTGTACTGTAATAATAAAGCGCAGCCTCTATAATCACCAGAAGTGATCTCGCATATCTTTTGCCTGCTCCCAAAAATCAAGAGAAACTTAAAGGTCAGTCATTCAACAAGCATAGATGAGATTTTAGAGGTATCGCTGAGGGAACTAAACGTGACACCAAAGATCGAAAACTCCCGATGAATTTCAGCAGCCGAAAATGCTTCTGCATGCAAGAATCGTGTGACACAATGCACTTCACAACCGGCGGAATGAACGATTGTCGCGGACATCGTTGTTTGAATGCAGGGGCAAGCAAACGACATCTGAAAAAAACAAATGCTGCCATAGCTTCTAAATGAATCAGTAGATGGCGCTGCAGGGGTAAAACTGTGTTCCGAAGTGCCAATATTTAAATATTAGCAAACGGCTCTTACTTTATGAATGTCTCGTACTTCCAGGTCTACTCAAGCTAATTTGTAAACAAATCCCGTTGATATTTTAAAGAAATTTACCACCACAAATTTATTAAGATTTAATGAAAATCCCCATTTTAAACACTGTTTAGCAATGCAATCTAGATCCTGTGCTAGAATTAAACGATCCTCATGTCCAGATAAAAAAACCATAAAAACATTAATCAACCTGAAGGTCGGTTTGGTAGGTGATGGTTGAGTTCACCCCGTACTAAGCCTATACGGCGTGTGAAATTCACACATCAGGGTAGGGGAGCCAGTTCCTTCCCCTGTGCCGGCTATGGTTTCCCCGGAAGATTTGGCACCCGAAAAATCACATAGGTTGGGTGAAGCTGCACGTGCTCTGAAGAGCTTGCCCGGGAATCGAACCCAGGCCCTGCGGTCAGTAGTCGTACGCCCTACTACTGAAATACCGCAACCCCATTCCTATATTATAATTAGGTAATCTACCGGTTAAGGTAGGCTTTTGGATGGACAAAGTTACTAAATAAATATTTTGTGGCTCCTAGCGAAACACAACATCCTACTCTACATCAGGTCCCTCTTCATCTCTGAGTACTTTCTTCCTACCTTCATCCAGTCCAGCATCCCAAACCTGTTCCTTCTCTTTTCTCGTTTGCCCAACATTCTCCCCTCTATCCCAGTCTTCAACATCCCGCTGCCGGTGAATACTCCCTTCATCCACTTTTCCTCCCTTCATAGGATTTCTCCCAACAAATCCCTCTCTTCGCCCACCGTACCAAGTACTTCCACATTTGTTTTCTTCTCTGTCCATTTCACCTTCTCCATTCTTCTCCACACCCAATTTTCAAAAGCCTCCAGTCTACGACTATCCTCCTGCATCAATGACCACGTTTCCGCGCCGTACATAGCTACGCTCCACATCAAAGTTTTTACGAGTCTTTTCTTAACATCCTTACTCAACGTCCCCGTCTTCAACTCCCTCCTCCTTGTGAAAGCCTCTTTGCCTAGCGCAATTCTTCTCCTTACATCCCTAATACTTTGACCGTATGGTCCAAAACACTACCGAGATAGGTAAACTGTTGTACATGCTCTAGTTTTTGCCATCCTATTTTAATGTAAAGCTTAGCATTTTTCTTTCTAGAAAATCGCATAACCTTTATTTTATTAATATTGATTCTCATCCCATACCTGTCGCACTGAATTTCCAATTCACTAAGCAATGCTTGCAGCCCCTTGGCTGACTGACAAACTAAAGCTTGGTCATCAGCGAACCAAACTGATTTTGCGAATCCCCCACCCACTTTCATTCCTACCTCCAGTTCTTCCCATGCCTTTTTAGTCATTTCCTCTGCATACAGGTTGAACAGCAGCGGTGATAATGGTAAACCCTGTCTTACACCTCTTCCTAACACCGCCTATCTGGACTCCCCATTCCCCACTCGCACCTGAGCAGTCTGAGACATTTACAGGTTACGGATTAGCCTCCTTTCCCTCCAATCTATTACTATTTTCTGCAATATACTCATTAGTTTTTCCCAATTCATTCAAGCAAACGCTTTTCCTAAATCTTAGAAACAGGCAAATACCTCCTGGTTGTGTTCTATATTCCTCTCGATTAATAATCTCATTACTGCAATGGCATCACGCGCACCACTCTCCTTCCTACACCCAAACTGATCATCCCCTAAATAATCATTTGCCCTACTCTCTATCCTTTTGTTTATGATCCTAAGAACAACTTTAGCTGCGTGGGATATCAAACTTATGGTCCTGTAGTCCTCACATGATGTAGCCTTTACCTATTTCGGAGTAGGAACTAAAATTGATTTCACAAAGTCTTCCGGCCAGATTCCTTCCTCATAGATACTAAGAATCAGCCCATATAGCCTCTTCCTCCCACATTTGCCTAACCATTTCAATAGTTCCGCGGGAATGTTATCCACCCTAACGGCCTTTTTTAGTTTCATCTCATTTAATGCTCTTTCTATCTCATCGTCTAGGACGCCTGGACCTAAGCTATCTTCCTCTACGTCATATTCTTTTTCAATGCCTAACTTTGTTTGTCGAAGTTCTTTACTATACAGTACATCTATATGTTTCTTCCATCTCTCTTGGATCTTTCCTGCGTCAATTTTTACCTTACCCGCCTTATCTCTAACTGTTAGCATAGATCTTCCTTTCTTACTTCCCGACAAAGATTTAACTTAGCTGTACAGTGCACCTATTTCACGCTTCCTCTGTAAACGTTCCATATCCTCACACTCCGTCTTCCGCCATACATTCCTTGCCCTATTTTTGCCCACCTCAATTTATTGTTTAACTCTTCGTACTTTATTTTGCCTAATTCTGTATTTACATTCTTCCATTTTTTCCTCTCATCCATCTTTGTAATCATCTCATCCGTGATCAATGGTTTCATAGTCCTTTAAGCGTTAACGGTTCCAATAGTGTCTTTTGCGGCTTTAGATAACCTTTTCTTGATACTTTCCCATTTTTATTCAATAGTACTTAGCTCTTTACCATCCTCCATGATTTCCTCTACCGCCTGTTTGTATTCCTTCCTTTTCAAACCATTTAATGCGTGTACATTCCATTTGATAACTCACCGCCCCTGCCTTATCTTTTTCAAGCGGACGCCACATTTCATAACAACTAAACTGTGGTCAGATTCCGCATCCGCTCCCGGGAAGCTGTGCGAATTTATCACACTTTTCCTTAACCTGTGTCTAACCAGGATATAATCTAGCTGATACCTTTCTGTCATTTTCCATGTATACCTGCGTCTTTTGTGGTGTCTAAACCAAGCGTTGGTGATGACTAACCCCTGTCTCCTGCAGAACTCAACTGCTTTCTCCCCGCGGTCATTCCTCGTGCCTAAACCGGAGTCCCCCACCGCATCACCATCTCTTCCATCGCCTACCGTTATATTCCAATCCCCCATTACTATCAAATGTTTCCCCGCGGGAACACATGCGATTATGTCCTCTAACTGATCGTATATCCTATCGACCTCTTCTTCCTTATGGTTGCTCGGTGGCATGCATACCTGAATACTAACCAAATTCGTCGGTTCAGCTTTTATCTCTGCCATTAATAATCTCTCCGTTAACTGCTCTCTGTTGACTACGCTTCTTCCTACCTCTTCATTTAATTCTATAGCAACCCTTCGTTGGCTCTGGTCCCCTTAATATTATTCTAAAATTATTACTACAGTAATCCCCAAAAGCCTTTCATCGCACCTCGCATAGAGGATCGGACCCAAATGTGGTAGGACTGATTTTCTCCGGCGCGAACGGAGCGGTATAGGGGGGTCTGCCTGGCAGAGTAAGGTGGAGGGGGCTCTGAGCAACATACCAACACCAACCTCAGCTGCCTGCGGGCTGTCGTTGAGTGAGGACAACGTTTTTAGTGAAGCAAGTTTTTTGTCCGCGTCGAAAAACAAAATGAATCTGAATTTAGAGCAACGTTATTCCGTGAAGTTTTGTGCGAAACTCGGGAAGACGGCAACTGAGACCCTCGATATGATCAAGCAGGCTTATGGGGACACTCCCTTAAGCCGTTCCACAGTATTTGAGTGGCACAAGTTGTTTAAAGAGGGTAGGGAGCTTGTTGAAGACGACCATCGCTCCGGACGGCCGTCGACGGCAAGAACCGATTCAAATGTGGACAGAGTGAGGACACTGCTGAACACAGACCGACGCTTAACCAGTGAAGAAATTGCAGACCAGTTGGGTCTGTCTGCATCCAACGTCCAACGCATTATTTCACAGGATTTGGCCATGCGCAAGGTGTGCGCCAAGATGGTGCCAAAATTCTGAGTGTCGACCAACAGGCAACGCGTGTGCGCATTTTCGAAGAAGTGTTAGCCAATTTGCACCGAGATGAAAATTGTTTGGACAATGTGATAACTGGTAATGAAACATGGGTTTTTCAATATGACCCCGAAACGAAAAGACAATCCGCGGAATGGCACACTTCCGCATCCCCACGTCCAAAAAAGGCTCGCATGAACAAATCAAAAATCAAAACTATGTTGATTGTGTTTTTCGACCGTCATGGAGTGGTTCACAAGGAGTTTGTCCCACCAGGGGAGACTGTGAAAGCGAACTTTTACGTGCAGGTGCTCACCCGCCTCCGAGAACGCGTGAAAAGAGTCCGACCGGCCATCGCAAACCGCTGGGTGCTTCATCATGACAACGCGCCGTTCCATGGTGCGCTCGTCGTCAGACAGCTCCTGGCCAAATATGGCGTTGCCACGTTGCCGCACCCGCCCTTTTCTCCCAACCTGGCACCACCGGACTTCTTCTTCTTCCCCCTGATGAAAAGACAGCTCAAGGGACGAAGTTTTGACTCGATAAAGGCCATTCAAGAGGCTTCCACGAGGGTCATCAACGGCATCCCCAAAGAAAATTTCCAGCGGGCGTACGGGGAATGGTAGTAACGTTATACTAAGTGTGTAGCAGCTCAAGGAGCATACTTTGAAGACTATTAAGTCGATGTAAGTATATCGTCAATAAAATTCTTGTAAAAAAATCAATCCTACCAATTTTGCGTGCTACCCTGTAGACCTAAAATATCTATATTTCCCCTTTCCATCTCTCGCTTAACATTCTCCAATTTCCCTGTCCTCAACATTGTCCTAACATTCCACGTTAATTTGGTTTTCTTCTCCTGCGTCTTATGTCCTGCTGCTACTGGTTTTCCCTTGCAACGGTTTCGTGGGGTGACGACCGCGGAGGCCTTGCGTCCCCCACTTCCGGGCACGACGCACGGCCGATTGGGCCGAGCCCCGTAGTTGCCAGGGCTCACAATCTCTTTAGTGACTATCATATTTATCTTGGGAATGATAATTGAGGTGGTTTCCCGTTACTTTCCTCAATAGTGTTTTTAACGTGACACCCTCACCTACTGGCTGTCCCACTGGGGTCAGACGCCATTGCAGCCGTCTCACTGAGGAACAGATGCTGCGTGGACTACCTTTCGTCTGGCTCCTAACCTTCGACCTATCTGGCATGGGTGACTCTACCAGGAGCAATTATTACTACTCCCGCCAGCACAGCTCTAGGGGTCATCAGAACGCACAAGCCCTTCCACCACGTCAAGGTTGTAGTCCGGGGATGGCCATTCCTAGATATCTCCTGATAAATGAGCGTGTCATCCGCGAACAACCTAAGCTTACTTTTCACTTCGTGATCTATAATGTTAACAAAAATCAAGAAAATTCATGTCTTTTCCATGGATCATTTTTTTTAATTTTCCTTCTATTGTGCCATCTGTTCAATTGTGGGCTGGGCTGGTTTGTTTTCCTTCTTTCGAAGGAGAAGTTCCCAGTTTAAGGATTGGAGCAGGTCGAACTTTTGTAAAAAGTATAATTAGGCATGGAATAGACATGACCTCTTGGGCTTCCATCCTCGATAAGACAGTAAACCAGTTGTGCCATGTCATCCATTATCTTATTTTTCACGAAACGGACGGTTTTCCCTCGAGTTCCGTCGAATCTGTGGAACCGAGCCTTCCTGAGACGAATCCCGAATGCACGCGTTGGCGATCGAGGCGAGGGGCGTCAGGAGGCGTTGGAGAGGGGCTGCGAGGCCACTCTGGAACTTGTGCCATATTCCACGAACACACCCTAACTTCCTCAAATGCAACTCCGCATGTGCATTCTCCTTGCTAAGGAGGTCGAATCCAATGCTTTGACGACACCCCGGTAGGCAGACATACTAAGCGGCCGAAACGATTTGTTTTATCAAGCCCGATGAGGTCCCGAACCTGGCGTAGGTCATCATTCACTGGAATACCGCCCCTTGCGAGCGGTCATCAAGTGATGACGATTGCCATTCGCCCCTGAATGCGGTGAGCGCTGTTAATTAGGCCGCCGCGGGACCGACAGAATAATCCCCTGGCGCCAAGAGGGGTGGTCAGCGGGGGGGGGGGGAAGGCGGCGGTCAGGGGTGAAGATCTCTTCCTCTGGCCCTCCGAATGGGCGGCATCTTGGGGGTTGGTCAGTGCAGCAGAGGAGATGGAAAATGCTGACGGATGAATTCCATTAATCCTGTTTCCACGAGCGTGAGGGTGGACGGTGGCGCAGCCATGGGAACGCTCGCACGGGGGAAGGACTGAGGCGAGGGAAAGCTCCTTCCTCCCCGAAGAATATCACACGGGGCACGGCGCTTTTATTGAGTCTTTTCATTCGCGCATCTCGGCCAATTTCTCAACATCCAATCCTGGATCGTCCCGTATTTTAACCCCGCCGAGCAGGTCTGCGACATGCGACGGGTCGCCGGGAGGAGGGCTCTCGCGTACGTGGGCGCATTGGGTTGAGCGTGGACGGAATTGGCGGTGAGGATCGTGTGCCATCGCGGTCTTCCATTCGACTGCGAGCGACGAAATCGAACGCAATTTGCGCATCGAAGGAAAACAAGACCGGTTTCCCGCAGACGAGGTCCTCCCAAACGTATCTCGACCCGATAAATTTCAGACACGCCATCGAAAATGATCACATGTCCAGTATAAATTAGCTGTGGTGGTCGGGAAAACTCTTTGCCATCTCAAGATAAAGAAGAGTGTAATCTCGCGCGCGGACGTGCAATCGACGGCATGTCAAACGGCGACCGCTGGGCAAACAGTCGAGTGCAACATCCACCGGGCTAACCGGGGCGCCTCAGCGAATTCATGCGGTGAAAGCCATGCACTCCTCTCTTTTTGCCATTCCATAGAAGACTCCGTGCGCAAGGAGCCTCAAATGTGATGAGGAATTTGTTTTGTCGAATCAGGGTCGGCTGCCGGATGGTCCGTGAAAGCAAGGCGACTACCGTCCGCTCCCCGCGTGGGCTTCGAAAGGGCACCCTCCCGCCAAATCACCGCTCCCGGAGCGGTTTCATCTTTCGAGCGGCGCCGAGGGAACGAGGCCTGGTCTAGCTCTGGCGGAGACCGCGAAGATTTCACGTGGGGAGAGCGGTAACTGCGCGAGTTGGTCTCTACGATCCCTATCTCGAGAGACGAAGGATTGAGAGGCCGTGCTTTAGAATTCGACAAAAGGATCAATTCGTCTGGTTTCCGGAGATCGGAGGGGTCTTAAAAGTTTATTAAAAAATGTCATGCCTTCGTCTTTGCACCGTTATTGCTCGGTTATCTCTTCGCGAATTCCTTGCCGATGTTAAACGAGTTGCCGTTGAAATTGAGTCATGCAGCACAAGTTCCGGTCGTCATTCCTCAATTTGTTGCGAGATGATTTTAAAGAGAAACTTTTACACTTTTTAGCGGTTATTTCTTCAATTCGGGAAAGTTCGAGCGATACTTTTTTTTCTTTTTCTTGTGGAAAGCAGATTCATAAAAAATATCAGCGCTAGGACAAAATCGAAGCAACAGGTTCAATTAGAGAGGAACCGGATGGCAAATATTACTGCTTTGGCAGATATTATCTCCTTTTCACTCTTTTTCGTCAATTATTACGTTTTTATAGTGTGCTACACTGGTGCTATAAATGAGCCGAATTCCCAAGTTCATATTTTGTATCCTTACGAACAAATAGCAAAGCATACTGATGAATTTCATAATAAAACTGAAAAATATAATCAGAATGACAATGCATAAATTGGATCAAACAACTGCCTCCGCTTTTCATTGAGTTTTTATTTTTGTTGGACTAGCATAGCATTCGCTCATTTCTGCTTATGAAAGAACCTGAGGTGTCAAAATAGTAGCTATATCTGGACTCCTTAGCATACTTGTGTATTTAAAAAGTAATACTAAAACATATGAAATCTTTACAAATTCATTCTCGATTCCCGATTTGCAAAAATACCATTTAAATCACAAACATTGGAAGCGCATATATAAAGCTCTTCACCCAGATATGATAATTGCATTGCATTGATTTGAATTGATAAAAATAGTCTTTTGAGAAAAGAATGCATTTTAGAACGATTCCTGGAAACAGGTTGGTCACAGAAGTTCATACATCCCCGGGTAGGTGCTCCAAGGCTTGGAAGATAATTATCCGAAAGACGTTTCTCACTCATGTCAGAATTTCAGGGTCATACAATTATAAATGTAAATAAAAATAAGGCTATTCAATTTTCCAAAAAGACAAAGGCTGAGCTAAACATTAAAATAGGATGGCAAAAACTAGAGCAGGCGGAACAGTTTACGTATCTCGCAAGTGTTTCGATCAAAGTCGTAGGATAATGAGGAGAAGAATTACACCAGGAAAAGGAGCTTTAACAAGGAGGAGGGAATTTATGACAGCGACGTTGAGTAAGGATGTTAAGAAAAGGCTCGTCGGTACTTTGATAAGGAGCGTAGTTATGTGCGGCGCGGAAACATAGCCATTGAGGCAGGATAATAGGTGCTCGTTGGACGCTTTTGAAATGTTGGTATGGAGAAGAATGGAAAACGGGGAAAACGTCAGGCAGGAAACAGCAAATGAGAAATTAATGGTGGGGGATGAGAGGGGATTATTGGGAGAAATCCACAAAAGGCAAGTTGCATTCAAAACATATTGATTGGCAATGGGATGTTGAGATATTACATAGAGGGAAGAAGAGGAGGCAAACGGGGTATGCGTAGGGAATAGGATGGACGGAATTACGGGAGGAGGAGGAATGCGGATTTGAAGGAGCAATTGCTGTTGTGTAGGAAGATCTTTGTACAGTATGTATGCACCCTATATCTAACAATACCAGTATAATACCAATGCGTGTGTGTGCGGGTCGCGGTAGTCCAGTGGGTAGAGCGTTGTGCTGCTGATTAGAGGGTCCCGGGTTCGATTCCCGGGCAAAGCACTCTGGGCACCTGCAGCTCCACCCAAGCCATGTGATTTTTCAGGTACCAGGTCTTCCTGGGAAACCATAACCGGCACAGGGAAAGGAACTGGCCCCCCTACCCTGATGTGTGAATATTCACACGCCGTATAGGGCTTAGTACTGGATGAACTGTACCATCACCTACTAATCCGACCTTCGGGTTGATTACTGTGTTTATGGTTTATGTATACACACCTTTATGGTTTATATATATGTTTAAACATATATATATATGTTTGTCCTTTATATATATATATATATATATATATATATATATATATATATATATATATATATATATATATATCTTTATATATATAAACGGCAGTGGGATGTTGAAGACTGTGATAGAGGGTAGAATGTTGGGCAAAAGAGGAAAGGGAAGGAACAGGATAGGGATGTTGGACGAGATGAAGGGAGGAAGAAAGTACTCAGAGATGAAGAGGGACCTGATATAGAGTAGGATGATGGATTTTGTGTTTTGTTAGGAGTAATAAAATATTTGTTTCGTAGTTGTGTCCATCCAAAAACC